>NW_007378509.1:0-2493 GCF_000475195.1 Diaphorina citri
TAATGTGAGATCCTAGCTTATGTTATCCAATCCCGCATTCATAAGATAGATAGTTCATTGATACCACTAGAGTTACTAAAGTACCTACTACAGATACCACGTGATGAGAGACACAAGATTCAAGAGATCTTCCTTCATCTGAGTACAATCGTGTAAACTTTGGCTTACGAAGCCAAAGTCGAGTTGGTTTGGAAAGCTAACAATCCACTTGTGCAAAATGGCAATTATCTATCAAATGCATGACATGGTTGTAGGAGTGGAGAAAAGATGCGAAAAAAGAAAAACACTTTTGTTTGAGAGGCTTAATGTTATCGTGTACAGAACTGCCAAGGCTTTTATAATAACGGGGGTTTTACCCTACATTTGGCCACAAACCACCCGTCTCCTCCCATTAACCTCACCCAGCCTGAGTAGGGCCGGGAAAAGCCAGCAATACGCGATTGCCCAGATGGTCACCCATCCGGATACAAACCACGCGCAACGTTGCTTAACTTCAGTGATTCATCGGGAACTGGTTACTGGTGTCCTCGAGTAATGTCCTTTTCTTTTCTCGCCCCCCTACCAATTCCCCTCGGCAATACTAACTCTGCTCCTTCTCTCATTTTCCCCCTGCAGACGGCAAATATTTAGTTTTACCCTCCGGAGAGCTACACATCCTAGGTTTTTACTGTTCACTACCTGTTTTGACTTTTCCTGACCAAGCTCAATGTCTGAAATTAATTAGATAGCAAGTTAGCAAGGTAACATGGTATTTCTTCTTTAACAAATAGTTGTTTTTCCATGCTAAGTTGAGTACAGACGACATTATTTTATTCATATTTTGAAGTCTCATTTTATAGTTACTGTACCTTCTGAAGGGGAAAAAAAACATCTTTGATACAATCCCGAAAAGTTAGGATGGCTTGATGCAGATAGGTCATCCACAGATCCCCATATGTGGACCTAGAAGACAACAACAGTCGTCTGTATTCAACTTTGTGATTGTGACTGAAAACTTTTACTGTGACACTCAGGAAATTTATTGGTGGTATTAGGGAAGTATGTAGTTATTTTTTAATGTTTACTGAGGATCAGGATAGCACCAATAACTATAAAGTGTAGAATGTACCTAATTAAATATCCTGTGGAGGAAGTACTTAAAAAACCTGTGAACCTAAAAAAGTGTCCTAATAAAAAGGTTCTAATATTTATTAGTCTTAGTTCAGCATAAAACGGGTACCATTATGTCAAATTTCACATTAAAAGTTTTCAGTATTTACCTGTCAATGTTTACCGGAAGGAAGGGACACCAAATAGAATTTCATTCCAATTTTCCAGCTATTTATCTTCTTGATATGAAAAAATAGTCATTTGCTACAACATTAGCGTTTTTGTCCGAGCTTCAAAAGATTTTATTCTCATGAACTTTTAAAGGAAGTTCTATTTTAACTGAGCAAGTTTGCGAACAACAAAGACCTTTTAGATTTTTGAAACATTGATGAATTGTTTGTTGTGCATGTACTAAATACTGTAAAAGCATAATACATTTTAGCAGGATTTTTCCTCAAGAAGATAATTAAAATTTAGCTTGAGCCAAAATTTGGTTTCCTTTGCTTCTGTTATTGTGTGTGTGTGAGGTTTTGAATTCTGAATGTTGGGATGGGGGGTCCCTGTGCTTCACAGAGTGTGTCAAAAAGCTTGTCTCTCTAAATCCGTGATCAGATTCTTTGATCCGATTTGAAGCTTGGAGCAAAAGTTGTTCAAAAACCAAAAGCTAAAGTGGTTTATTGCTTTCATTTTGACATTTGTTCTTTTTCGCTTTCGAATTTTTCTGACCGCCATTTCGAAAAGATTGATCTTGCATTTATTTTTATGTCCATTTATCTCTCTTATAACTTATCCATTTAGCTGCGTTTATTTCAATTTTGAAGTATTTCAATTTCAAGCATTTCATACTTTCGAGTTTTCAACGGCTTCTAGTATGTACGTATGTACATATATCAACTAAAACCATGAAATAGATATTTTTTAAAATCTACTGAATCACCGATTTAAGGTTCGAATGATAACTGACGCAAGTGACCAATCAAAGTGATAGTTTACTTCCGACTTTCCGGCTAACATGAAAAGATTGATCTTGCATTTATTTTTATGTCGATTTATCTCTCTTATAACTTATCCATTTAACTGCGTTTATTTCAATTTTGAAGTATTTCAATTTCAAGTATTTCATACTTTCGAGTTTTCAACGGCTTCTAGTAAATACGTATGTATATCAACTAAAGCCATGAAATAAATATTTTTTAAAACCTTCTGAATCACCGATTTAAGGTTCGAATGATAACTGACGCAAGTGACCATCAATCAAATTGATAGTTTTACTTCCGACTTTTCGGCTAACACCCAATCCATTTCTGTAGGACTAACTTTTCGTACTATCTAAGAAAAAAAAAAAAAAAAAAAAATATGTAAGTTTTAACCAAAAACTGGAAATAAAAGCTTACCCCCACCCTT
>NW_007378509.1:3244-68353 GCF_000475195.1 Diaphorina citri
TCTTGAAAAATGGTTGGTGAAACCTTCGAAAAATGAGAAATTCCCAACATCTGCAAAGAATATCTTAAAAATTCTCTCCCTTCTTCGTTTCTTTCAATTTTTCCCTCTCAGAACCCGTGGGCGCTATGAAACCGAAAATTTCGGAAGAAAGTTCGCTCATCAAGAAGCACGCTTCGGAAAAGCAAGGTTTCGCACTCCTCTGTCCAGCACAGGCCTTTCCAGTCCCCTTCTTTAGGTAAATGCGACCTTTTGGTGGCCCACCTTTCAGAGGAGGGTCAACTAAAAGTACCGTTCTTCGAGTCGGATGTCATTTAAAGTGATCTCCCTCTCAAGTCTTGAAGAAGCATGTTCCCATTGGTCCCTAAGACGACTTATTTTACGGCCCACGTTTTTTAATTTATTCCTCGCCTTTCTTTTTCCCCTTTCAAAGAGCCCGTCGGGGCTATGAAGCCCAAAATCTCGGAAGACTCCTTGATCAAGCGACACGCTTCGGAAACGACAGGCCTCGCACTGCTCTGTCCAGCACAGGCCTACCCTGTACCCTTCTTTAGGTAACAGCCCCCTCCGATTTCGATATGACCTCTATTATTACAGTTCCCTCCATCAAACCTCTTCTTAAACCCATCACCTTTGTGAACTTTTAAGTTGACTTTTTTCTTCTGCCCCTTTTAAATCCTCCTAAAGAACCGGTTGGCTCGATGAAACCCCAAATCCCACCCGAGAGTTCTTTCGTGCGGAAATTTTCGTACGAGAAAAAACAGCTCGTGCTCTTTTGCCCCGCACAAGCGTACCCCGTGCCTTTCTTCAGGTAAAGTATAACGGGGTTAAAGCGTTTTCAAAGGGTCAGCAGAGAACCATTTTCAAAGGTAAACTAAAAGTAAGTAAAACTACATGTTCGGTGGTCGAAGAAAGGAAGAAAGCATTGTCATTTAAAGTGACTGTGTCTCTTTCGTAAAATAGGAACGACTATAATAGACGCTCATATGAAAATGGACAAGATTCTATCTGTTGTTCGGCGTTCTGCGAAACGAAAATGGTCATCAATGGTTCAATCGTTTTCTTTTCTTAAATACCTAGCTGTCTTTTCATCAATGGTCCTCCGAATTTCTCCTCTGAAGCACCGGGTTTGAAATCCTTATTCCCAACGTTCAGATTTCATTGTTTCCATTTGACACCAAATAATATCATTTACTGCTACATCTCCAACCACCATTGGTAGTATGAGAAGCAGCGTTTCACAAAATTCACACCCCTTTTTCACATTGACCACAGAGCCTGTGGGAGCCCTCAAGCCCAAGTTGGCGACCGCTCTAAACACAATTCAAGGCTTCAACGTGAAATCCTCGGAAAGTTTGGCCCTCCTCTGTCCTGCACAAGCTTACCCCGTCCCTTTCTTCAGGTAAATTGTTTGACCTGTGGTGACCTTTGCTCTCAACCTGACGGTCTTTTGCCGGTAACTCACTATCAGGTAGACCTCACAGGCGTACCTGTCAGGTCTACCTGATGTAAGCTACTTTGAGGTAAATCTTCGAACAACTCAACTGCTCATCAATTGATCCGATTTTGCACAAATCGAACAAGGAACGTTTTCGCGAGTCGTCCAAAGGATGACCCACTAAAGGCTTCCTCTGTGTAGAGTCTGACTCGTTGCTTCTCCATCTCTTCTAGAACCGGTTGGAGCTATGAAGCCTCAAATTTCCGTCAAGGATTCTCTAATCCGTGAAAATATCCGACAAGGCAAAGGCTTGGCTCTACTCTGTCCAGCACAGGCGTTCCCCGTTCCCTTCTATAGGTAAATTGGTCATCTAGTTCCTTTTTACGGTGGCTAGAGGACACTTTAGAAGGTAAAAATCGTCTCAGAAACTCACAATACTCAAAAATCTCAACACACTCAAAACACTTGACTTGAAAAAATGTCCTCGGAAGATGACCAAATACCAATTACTCTTGTCTTTCAGTTCGTCTTTTTATTTTATTTAGCACACACACTATCAGGTATTGATGTAAGCTACTTTGAGGTAAATCTTCGAACAACTTAACTGCTCATCAATTGATCCGATTTTGCACAAATCGAACAAGGAACGTTTTCGCGAGTCGTCCAAAGGATGACCCACTAAAGGCTTCCTCTGTGTAGAGTCTGACTCGTTGCTTCTCCATCTCTTCTAGAACCGGTTGGAGCTATGAAGCCTCAAATTTCCGTCAAGGATTCTCTAATCCGTGAAAATATCCGACAAGGCAAAGGCTTGGCTCTACTCTGTCCAGCACAGGCATTCCCCGTTCCCTTCTATAGGTAATTTGGTCATCTAGTTCCTTTTTACGGTGGCTAGAGGACATTTTAGAAGGTAAAAATCGTCTCAGAAACTCAGAATACTCAAAAATCTCAACACGCTCAAAACACTTGACTTGAAAAAATGTCCTCGGAAGATGACCAAATACCAATTACTCTTGTCTTTCAGTTCGTCTTTTTATTTTATTTTAAAGTTGATCGATCTTTTTATTTATTTTTCCAAGTTGATAAATTTTCTACTTTCTTTTCCCTCCAATTTTCTTCTCTCAAGAACCTGTGGGCTCGATGAAACCCAAATTTTCGACCAGTCTGGAGAGTTTTCAAGGATTTAGCGTGGTTCGAAAGCTCCGAGACAATTTGGCACTACTCTGTCCTGCGCAGGCCTTTCCAGTCCCCTTCTATAGGTAAAGTTTTTGGGTTACCCTATAGCCACTCACAGCTTTGGTTACCCTGGAGATTCCCTTCTAAAGGGAATTCTCATTTGGTCGAGAGAAAAAATTGAATGTTAAAAGTTGAAAACACGGTAAAAAATTGACAATCCCTCTCTGAATGAGGAATGTTCGTTGATTCTAACCTTACACACTGAAAATCCTCATTTAAACGTAAATTTCCATGTGATTTTAAGCACATTTACTGAAAGTTCACATCTTTTCCCCCCTGTTCTAAATGGGCACAGAACCAGTGGGCGCACTAAAGCCCAAAATCTCCACAATAGACGTTACTAGAGTGGTAGCCACTGATCGAGGCTTTGCCTTGCTATGTCCTGCCCAGGCTTTTCCAGTGCCTTTCTTCAGGTAATGAAATCATTGGAATTTTTTGTAACTTTGTGGCGTTCAAGTTAAAAGAGAACGTTCGAAGGAAAAAGATGTGCGAAAGAACACGTCCTACCGTGAAGGATTAAAATTAAATAAATGACATGTACTTAGTCAGCTCCCATGGCGTAGTGGTCACTGCGCTCGCCTTGCACGCGGGAGACCCGGGTTCGATTCCCGGCGGTGTCAAGAAATTTGTATCATCCAAATGATTGATTCCATGACTGGCTGTTGCGGGGCCCACTCAGCCTCGTGAGGAAAATGAGTAGCTATGACGTATAAATGCGCATAGCGACCGGTGCCAGCATGGTAGGTAAACATTGAATTTTAGGATTATTGAGATATTGGGAAAATCCTACAATGCTGCAGTGAGCACCAAAGTTGTGACATAATAACACAAAGAAACTGCATTTACATTTACATATTTTCGTGCCAGTGTTTCTCTTTTGGCGTTTTTATTGAGCTTGTCAGCAGAACGACCGATTGCTTCATTCTTCGCCACTTTTTGGCATTTGTGAACCATTTGTTTGGCATTTTGACACAGGGCCCCTCCTATCCCATTCGCTATGAGCTATGTTTGTGTGAAAGCTTTCATTTTGAGCATGACTATTTTTAGGTGACCATCAGTTTTACTGGTCGTGTTATTTAATTTATTGTTCATTGTTTTTTCGTGTCTGGGACGCTTGAGTTGGTGACTACGGCAATTTTTTCCATCAACTTTCTTTAGATATTTTTGACAGTACCAGATTTTATCAGTACCTAGTTTTTGTTCACCTTGTGTAATCTACAGTCTGGTGCAATCACATCGACATGATCAATTTCCCCCGTACTTTTTGCAAGACTCACAAATGAAGATATCTTTTTCATCGATTTTTAGCTAAATCCCCTTTAGGGATGAGCTGTTAATTTTTTTTTGTCCTAAAACGATTCCAAATGTTTTCAACATTTCTGTCTCCCTATCTAGAACCGGTTGGAGCCACCAAGCCCAAGTTCCCATTTTTTTCATCGATTTTTAGCTAAATCCCCTTTAGGGATGAGCTGTTAATTTTTTTGTCCTAAAACGATTCCAAATGTTTTCAACAATTCTGTCTCCCTATTTAGAACCGGTTGGAGCCACCAAGCCCAAGTTCCCATCGGGTGACAAAAGTCGCACCATTGAAAACAAGCTCGCCGCGAGTATCACTCTCTTGTGTCCGGCCCAAGCATATCCCGTGCCTTTCTTTAGGTAAAGCTAAGACGGACTGTCTCCCTATTTAGAACCGGTTGGAGCCACCAAGCCCAAGTTCCCATCGGGTGACAAAAGTCGCACCATTGAAAACAAGCTCGCCGCGAGTATCACTCTCTTGTGTCCGGCCCAAGCATATCCTGTGCCTTTCTTTAGGTAAAGCTAAGACAGACTGGAACGCAGCGTGAAGGCGCCTTAATGTCCGCTACTCACACAGACCGTCTGACAGACCTAGGTCTGAGATCCCGCTGTCTGAATCTTTTTCCTCCACAGTCGCCACACACCTTCCGACGGTCTGTCTGTCAGACGTTCTGAGCCTGAGTGGTGGGCATAATCCCTCTTGTGTCCGGCCCAAGCATATCCCGTGCCTTTCTTTAGGTAAAGCTAAGACGGACTGGAACGCAGCGTGAAGGCGCCTTAATGTCCGCTACTCACACAGACCGTCTGACGTGTCCGGCCCAAGCGTATCCCGTGCCTTTCTTTAGGTAAAGCTAAGACGGACTGGAACGCAGCGTGAAAGCGCCTTAATGTCCGCTACTCACACAGACCGTCTGACAGACCTAGGTCTGAGATACCGCGGTCTGAATTTCCTCCACAGTCGCCACACACGTTCCGTCTGTCTGTCAGACGTTCTGAGCCTGAGTGGGGGGCATAATCCTTGAGGTGTTTTGATCTTCTGTGATGCAGTTTTAAGACGCCTTAAATGTTAATCAATCTTAAGTACTTTTCTATTGCAATTGTAAAACATAGTTTTAAACACAACTTTAACGTTTTTACTGCCTGTAACGCGTGGTTTTAAGGCGCCTTAAACGTTTCAGCTGACTACGACGAAGGTATAATTTTAAAGCGGCTTTAAGGATTACAGAAAGCGAGAAAAAGTGATTTTTGTTTTTTCTTCTTTAGAACCCGTAGGCGCCACATGGGGGGCATAATCCTTGAGGTGTTTTGATCTTCTGTGATGCAGTTTTAAGACGCCTTAAATGTTAATCAATCTTTAGTACTTTTCTATTGCAATTGTAAAACATAGTTTTAAACACAACTTTAACGTTTTTACTGCCTGTAACGCGTGGTTATAAGGCGCCTTACACGTTTCAGCTGACTACGACGAGGGTATAATTTTAAAGCGGCTTTAAAGATTACAGAAAGCGAGAAAAAGTGATTTTTGTTTTTTCTTCTTTAGAACCCGTAGGCGCCACAAAGCCCAAGTTTCCTTCTGGGGTTAAAAGCCAAAGTATCGAGGACAAAACGGGCGACAGTATAACCCTATTGTGCCCCGCCCAGTCCTACCCGGTCCCGTTCTTTAGGTAACTATCCCTATCTGGGCCCGTTCTTTAGGGTACCATTCCTATCTCAGCCCGTTTCTTGACTTTTTTGCCTTTTGTATGAACTGTGTATGGAACAACCGAGCCAACGATTTTTAAGTATTATGATTTTGACCGTTTTTGATTTTTACCATTTTTTTACGTTTTTCTGTTTTCAAACTTTTTGTGTAAGTATAAGTATGTATGTACAACTTGTACAATTGTACTTATAGCAGTCTACAAACTGTTGAAACTAATATTTCTGCAACGGTGCTGCTTTTCAGAATTTCCACTTTTTTTTTGTACTTTTATCATTTAATGTCCGTTTTGGATTATTGGTATATTTTCCCCTGTTTTTTACCGATTTTTTTTCTGTTTTTGGCTTTTTTGCATCGGTTTAGAGCCGGTTGGAGCCACCAAACCGAAGATTTCCATCACGGATAAACTTCAAGCGTTAGAAGGCTCGGAACGGCGACCTATAACCTTGCTATGTCCCGCTCAGGCGTTCCCAGTACCGTTCTATCTACACGCTACGCCACTGCACCTATGTATGTACGTAGATAAAAGGTGTCTCAATAACCAACCTTTGAACCCTTTCAGAGCCAATCGGTTTCAAAGCGCCGACTTTTTCGTCGGAAACCAAATTGAGTTGGTTCGTTAAAAAGTCGGGCCAGAATTTTGCCCTCCTGTGTCCTGCCCAGGCTTATCCCATCCCTTCGTACAAGTAAGTGTAAGCTGGAGGGGGGCAACTTAAGTGTAAGCCATACACAAACAGCCCACCTGGATGCTTAAGTGTATTGACCAAGGGTCCCAAATTTGTGCTAAGCCTCATGAATCTACGAATTTAACACCCATATTTATGAACAAAATGCTGGCTCTTAAGTTCGTGCTAAGCATAGTCTCAAGGCATTTGATTGGTCAAATTTAACTTGAGACTGATCTAAGAACGATCATTCTTGTTCATAAATACGAGTGTAAGTGTAAGCTGGAGTGAATTGACCTGGTTTTAGTGACTTATGTAAGGAACAACCTTTGACGGAAAATAGGAACGGAAATTCAAGTTTGACTCGGTTTATCTGAGCTCACGAGCTAGGTAGGCCAAGTGTCCGTAAGCACACACCTGTTTTATCTACGGTAGTCCCTGTATGCATGGTATTCCTCGATTTCCCCTTAAGGTGATTTTATTTTCTGTATCTTGGATCAAAGCATAGGGTCCCTCATTTCCACTCACAGTGTTTTAACTCTTGATTTATGCCGAGTATGGCATACCCCGGTATGAAATATGTATGTGCTGTTTTTATTTTTACTATCCTTATCCTAAAGGAATTATTAAACTAAAGTAATGTTCTTTTTGTTCTTTCCTTTATTCTTGTCAGAACCGGTTGGTTCGAAAGCTCCCAAGTTCTCGTCTGACCTGAAGTTATCCATGTTTGAGTTTTAAGAAATATCCTTTCTTTTTTATTTACGAATAACTTTTTTTCTGCCATTGCTAAAGCTTTTTTTTTTCTTCTTTCTTAAGCTGAATCTACCTACCTGTCTTCGACCATCTTGGTAGCGAAGGTAACTTGGTAGTCTGATTGTCCTGGCATCATTTTCGATTATTTTGATCATCTAACTTCATATTTGGAAATTTTTTGTTTAGAGCCCGTCGGATCGACCAAGCCGAAAATTTCGGGCGAGAAAATTCGAACCGTGGAAGAAACGGTTTATGGTAGCATAACCCTGGTGTGTCCAGCTCAAGCGTTCCCTGTACCGTTTACTAGGTATTTATACGTTTCTTTGATCTGATCTGAACTCTATTTTCTGAAACGATACGTGATCTAAACTCATTTGATGGGTATGTACCTACCTGTAAAAAAGGTCCTATATGATGTCTTTAATTTATTTTGACGATATTCAACAACTGATGGGCTGTTCGTGTCCTCTTTGTTTAGAGCCCGTCGGATCGACCAAGCCGAAAATTTCGGGCGAGAAAATTCGAACCGTGGAAGAAACGGTTTGTGGTAGCGTCACCCTGGTGTGTCCAGCTCAAGCGTTCCCTGTGCCGTTTACTAGGTATTTATACTTTCCCATCTATGATCTGAACTCTATTTTCTGAAACGATACGTGATCTGAACTCTTTTGATGGGTATGTACCTACCTGTAAAAAAGGTCCTATATGATGTCTTTAATTTATTTTGACGATATTCAACAACTGATGGGCTGTTCTTCATATCAACAAGTAAAGAGAGCAGCATGATTGACTCCACCGACAAAGGCCTTGCCTTTAGATCCTGATGATGATGATGATGTCTTTTTTCTCTCCTTTCTGCTGGCTCTTTTGTGTGTAAATATCCTTTTCTCAGTGTTTTATTGATTGGGTTTCCCACTTTTCTTTTTTCTCTCATTACTGTGTGAATATGTTTGTTTCCTTTTCTGACATGTTAACTCTTGGTCTTTATTTTATACTTTGCTGTTTTCCCCCTAAATGCTAGATTTTGAAGTTCCAAAATGGCTTTCTTCGCAAAGTGTGAATATGTTTCCTTTTCTGACATGTTAACTCTTGGTCTTTATTTTATACTTTGCTGTTTTCCCCCTAAATGCTAGATTTTGAAGTTCCAAAATGCTTAAGCTTGATATACCAGGTATTCATGCGGCTCTCTCCATTTTCTTTTTCCCTTCTCTTCAGAGCCCATGGGCTCTACAAAGCCCAAAGTATCTGGAGATAAGATCCAAGGATTGGAAGGCACTAGTGGAAGTGACGTCACTTTGCTGTGTCCGGCTCAAGCATTTCCCGTGCCTTTCTATAGGTAATTCCGCCTTTACTGAGGACTGAGAACTCTCTCCATTTTCTTTTTCCCTTCTCCTCAGAGCCCGTTGGTTCTACAAAGCCCAAAGTATCTGGAGATAAGATCCAAGGATTGGAAGGCACTAGTAGAAGTGACGTCACTTTGCTGTGTCCGGCTCAAGCATTTCCCGTGCCTTTCTATAGGTAATTCCGGCTTTACTGAGGACTGAGATTTTTGTATGACTGGAGAAATTTGTTTTTCAAATGAGCTTGGTCAGTTTTGAGGTAACGGTAACGGAACGCTCTTATAGGTGGACATAGGGCCCCTTGGTTTATGTTTTATCACTTTTATCTTATGCTCCTTTTATGTTATGGCAAAAAAAAAAAAGAAATCTGCTCACAAACAAGTCCAAAAAGGGACTCTTTAATTTAGTTTTACGCGAACAGTCCATCCCAACAATCAGTTTCATTACTCTCATTACGTACCTATGTTTTGAATAATTAATTGAACTAACAGTTGAACATTTTGAAATGAACTATTCTCTTTGCAATGTCTTCTAGAACCGGTTGGACTGAAATCGCCTTCATTTTCGTCCGACCTGAAGAGTAGTTCATTCACGCGAAGAGTAGGCCAAGGGTTCGGACTACTCTGTCAAGCACAGGGCTATCCTGCCCCTATGTTCAGGTGAGAATGGAATAGAATATACCTTGTTTATTCTTCTCGATTAAACACAAGACTCAACATACAGAGATTCGAAGTTAAATATAAATTGTGTTAAAAAAAGCACTCGCCCGCCCTTCAGAATTGAAAACCTCTCGATTCTCAATCTAGAATTTCTGCAATAATAACCACCTATGCAGTGGCGTAGCGTGGTCTAAATTCAAGTGTAGGGTCTTGTAGGGCTCATGCACAGGTCTACCAAGTCCCATCACAGTAGGTACGCTCAAGACATACAGAGATTCGAAGTTAAATATAAATTGTGTTAAAAAAAGCACTCGCCCACCCTTCAGAATTGAAAACCTCTCGATTCTCAATCTAGAATTTCTGCAATAATAACACCTATGTATGTACGTAGATAAAAGGTGTCTCAATAACGAACCTTTGAACCCTTTCAGAGCCAATCGGTTTCAAAGCGCCGACTTTTTCGTCGGAAACCAAATTGAGTTGGTTCGTTAAAAAGTCGGGCCAGAATTTTGCCCTCCTGTGTCCTGCCCAGGCTTATCCCATCCCTTCGTACAAGTAAGTGTAAGCTGGAGGGGGGCAACTGTAAGCCATACACAAAGAGCACACCTGGATGCTTAAGTGTATTGACCAAGGGTCCCAAATTTGTGCTAAGCTCCATAAATCTACGAATTTAACACCCATATTTATGAACAAAATGCTGGCTCTTAAGTTCGTGCTAAGCATAGTCTCAAGGCATTTGATTGGTCAATTTTAACTTGAGACTGATCTAAGAACGATCATTCTTGTTCATAAATACGAGTGTAAGTGTAAGCTGGAGTGAATTGACCTGGTTTTAGTGACTTATGTAAGGAACAACCTTTGACGGAAAATAGGAACGGAAATTCAAGTTTGACTCGGTTTATCTGAGCTCACGAGCTAGGTAGGCCAAGTGTCCGTAAGCACACACCTGTCTTATCTACGGTAGTCCCTGTATGCATTTCCCCTTAAGGTGATTTTATTTTCTGTATCTTGGATCAAAGCATAGGGTCCCTCATTTCCACTCACAGTGTTTTAACTCTTGATTTATGCCGAGTATGGCATACCCCGGTATGAAATATGTATGTGCTGTTTTTATTTTTACTATCCTTATCCTAAAGGAATTATTAAACTAAAGTAATGTTCTTTTTGTTCTTTCCTTTATTCTTGTCAGAACCGGTTGGTTCGAAAGCTCCCAAGTTCTCGTCTGACCTGAAGTTATCCATGTTTGAGAGACATGCCGGTCAAAGTTTCGCTCTGTTGTGTTCTGCTCAGGGTTACCCAGTACCTTTCTTCAGGTGAGCTAATAGAAATCTTGTTCAGCCATGTTTGGTTGGTAGTCCCTCCATCCACCCCTGGTGGGCGATTGAAAGGGGGCACCTGTTGCCTTTCGCCTCAATCCCATCTTTGCTAGATAGAAAGTTCATCACCATATTTCCATCATTACACTCATAAAGAAAAAGAAGACCATACCCACAAAGAACAAGCTTCTGCCACGGGTAGGAATTGTAAGATGTCCTCTTTCTTACAATTTTTGATGAAAATTGCCTATCACAGAATCACAAAAGAGATCAATCATACATTCGTTTGTTTACGGTCTAAACCTCTAAACTGTTTTAAAAATGAAACAACTAATTCGACACAAGTGAGGCACAGGCACATCTCTTGTCCCCACATTTCTGACAAAGAATCTCACCTATTTTCAAAACATTTTCCAACATTCAAATCTTTATGAAACCTAAAGTTGTGACATAATAACACAAAGAAATTGCATTTACATTTATGAAACCTAAAGCTTGCTAAATCTCTTCCCCTACAGAACCTGTTGGTTTGAAAGGTCCCAAATTTTCTTCGGACGCCAAATCCTCTCGACACAAGTGAAGCACAGGCACATCTCTTGTCCCTACATTTCTGACAAAGAATCTCACCTATTTTCAAAACATTTTCCAACATTCAAATCTTTCTGAAACCTAGAGCTTGCTAAATCTCTTCCCCTACAGAACCCGTTGGTCTGAAAGGTCCCAAATTTTCTTCGGACGCCAAATCCTCCATGTACGAGAGGGGGGCGGGACATAGTTTCGCCCTCCTATGGAGGGGGGCGGGACATAGTTTCGCACTCCTATGTTCAGCACAAGGCTATCCGGTACCTTTCTTTAGGTGAGACATTGCTCTGGTGATACCGCGCTTGTAGAAGCTCCCGAGTTTGACTCTCAGGAACGAAAAAGAAAAGTTTGAATTTTGACTGTTGGCGTTTTGAGTTACTTTCTGATTTTGATGACCCCATTACATTGTTTCTCGTAAAATTGGGCCCAATCTGAGCCACAGGTCTTATCCATCATGTCCGTGAAATAGGTAAGGTATAGTACCTATCTTACTTTAGTAGGTTAGCACGTTAGCAGTTATCCAATTGATATGTTATTTTGCTGCGCTTCCCGCTCCTTCTTTTGACACACTCTTCTGCAAAAGATAATCGGATTATAATAAAAAGCACAGGTCTAACCCTGACCTTCGGAGTTCACTAACTCAACCTCCTAACTGGAGGATAAAGCTTTTGTTCCAAAATGTAATAACTCTGATACCTGAAACCGCTTCCTTTCACTGTATCCTCATTTTTTGTAATGCTATCTTGATTTTTTGTGATGCAGGCGAGACGAGATGAAATCATTCTCGTCTCTCGTGCATCACTAATCCTGAATCCTAAGCTAAACCGCTGTTAATCCAAAGCTAAACCGCTTTTAAACCGCTCATGCCCAATCTGAGCCACAGGTCTTATCCATCATGTCCGTGAAATAGGTAAGGTATAGTACCTATCTTACTTTAGTACGTCAGCACGTTAGCAGTTACCCAATTGATATGTTATTTTGCTGTGCTTCCCCCTCTTTCTTTTGACACACTCTTCTGCAAAAAATAATCGCAATCGCACATGTCTAACCCTGACCTTCAGAGTTCACTAACTCAAACTCCTAACCGGAGGATAAAGCTTTTGGTCCAAAATGTAATAACTCTGATACCTGAAACCGCTTCCTTTCACTGTATCCTCATTTTTTGTAATGCAATCTTGATTTTTTGTGATGCAGGCGAGGCGAGATAAAATCATTCTCGTCTCTCGTGCATCACCCAGGAACGAAAAAAAAAAGTTTGAATTTTGACTGTTGGAGTTTTGAGTTACTTTCTGATTTTGATGACCCCAATGACCCCATTAAATTGTTTCTCGTAAAATTGGGTCCAATCTGAGCCACAGGTCTTATCCATCATGTCCGTCAAATAGGTAAGGTACCTATCTTACTTTAGTAGGTTAGCACGTTAGCAGTTATCCAATTGATATGTTATTTTGCTGTGCTTCCCCCTCCTTCTTTTGACACACTCTTCTGCAAAAGATAATCGGATTATAATAAAAAGCACAGGTCTAACCCTGACCTTCAGAGTTCACTAACTCAACCTCCTAACCGGAGGATAAAGCTTTTGGTCAAAAATGTAATAACTCTGATACCTGAAACCGCTTCCTTTAACTGTATCCTCATTTTTTGTAATGCAATCTTGATTTTTTGTGATGCAGGCGAGGCGAGATAAAATCATTCTCGTCTCTCGTGCATCACTTGTACCTATCTTACTATAGTAGGTCAGCACGTTAGCTGTTATCCAATTGATATGTTATTTTGCTGTGCTCCCCCCTCCTTCTTTTGACACACTCTTCTGCAAAAGATAATCGGCTTATAATAAAAAGCACAGGTCTAACCCTGACCTTCAGAGTTCACTAACTCAAACTCCTAACTGGAGGATAAAGCTTTTGGTCCAAAATGTAATAACTCTGATACCTGAAACCGCTTCCTTTAACTGTATCCTCATTTTTTTGTAATGCAATCTTGATTTTTACTTTCTATTTTGTGATGCAGGCGAGGCGAGATAAAATCATTCTCGTCTCTCGTGCATCACTAATCCTGAATCCTAAGCTAAACCGCTGGTTATCCAAAGCTAAACCGCTTTTAAACCGCTCCGCTTGTTATAGAGCCGGTTGGGTTCAAAGCTCCAATGTTGTCGTCTGACGTCCGAGGTATCATGATCACCAAACGTCAGGCGGCCAGCTTCGGCCTTCTGTGTCCCGCCCAGGGCTACCCCATTCCAAACTTCAGGTAGGCAACACTGTGGCCCATTTAAACTTTAAATTTTGTCAGTTATGCGTTAATGAACGTTCTTTTTGTAATGTCATGGTTCTCATGGTAACAAGTTCAATTCCATCCTCACACACACAATATTCATGTTCAACACTTTCGCTGACAGCTTTTAATGGACTTTTAATCTGTTTATGTTGCTTTTCGTTTGTCACATTTACAATGGTTTTCTATGACGAATATTTCCATATCTGTTCCTCTTTTCTTCCTGTTAATTTAGAACCAGTCGGATTTAAAGCGTGCTGACAGCTTTTAATGGACTTTTAATCTGTTTATGTTGCTTTTCGTTTGTCAATGGTTTTCTATGACGAATATTTCCATATCTGTTCCTCTTTTCTTCCTGTTAATTTAGAACCAGTCGGGTTTAAAGCGCCCTCGTTTTCATCAGAAAGACAAGGCATTCATTTAACGCGAGTAGAAAAGAAAGCTCTGGTATTTAAAGCGCCCTCGTTTTCATCAGAAAGACAAGGCATTCATTTAACGCGAGTAGAAAAGAAAGCTCTGGTACTGTTGTGTCCTGCTCAGGGCTATCCTGTACCTTTATTCAGGTAGGTTGACCTAGGTCACTAGGATGTGAGAAGTCCAGTGATCATACAGCTTTGGCCTAGGGGTCTACACAAAATTAAAGGACATAGATCCTTAGGCCCATTTAAACTTTAAATTTTGTCAGTTATGCATTAATGAACGTTCTTTTTGTAATGTCATGGTTCTCATGGTAACAAGTTCAATTCCATCCTCACACACACAATATTCATGTTCAACACTCGTCCATTTCATAATTCAAGTATACGTATACCATGCCCTTCAAGTAGGCCTGTGATCCTCTTCTTCCACCTTGCCATTTTCCCAATTTCATATAGGGTCATTTCCCTCTTTTAGAGTCCTTCTCTATAATCCTCTATTTTCCATCTCTTCTCTCTCAAATCGAGGAGGCCAAAATGACAACAGTGTTTGATTTCTTAATAAATTAAACAGATATTAGGTACAAAGAATCGCACTCCGATATTCAGGTGGGTCTTGAATTTTTAATTTGCCAATTTTGCCATCACTTTTGAAAGTACATATGTCAGTCTTGCAGTAAGGTCAAGGTTCTCATGGTAGCAATTTCAATTCCAGCCTCACACACACAATATTTATGGTCAACACTTTCATTGACTTTGTTTGTCATAAATAGTTTTCTATGACGAATATTTCCATATCTGTTCCTCTCATTGTTTTAATGCCAATGGTTTTCTATATCGAAAATTTTCCATTGTTTTCCTGTTTATTTAGAACCAGTCGGGTTTAAAGCGCCCTCGTTTTCATCAGAAAGACAAGGCATTCATTTAACGCGAGTAGAAAAGAAAGCTCTGGTCTGTCCGGCCCAAGCATACCCCGTGCCTTTCTTTAGGTAAAGCTAAGACGGACTGGAACGCAGCGTGAAGGCGCCTTAATGTCCGCTACTCACACAGACCGTCTGAGAGACCTAGGTCTGAGTCTGAGATACCGCGGTCTGAATTTCCTCCACAGTCGCCACACACGTTCCGACGGTCTCTCTGTCAGACGTTCTGACCCTGAGTGGGGGGGCATAATCCTTGGGGTGTTTTGATCTTCTGTGATGCAGTTTTAAGACGCCTTAAATTTTAATCAATCTATTGAGTACTTTTCTATTGCAATTGTAAAACATAGTTTTAAACCCAACTTTATTGTTAAAAGTTGGACTTTATTGTTAAAACTCCTTCAATTATGTAAATAAATGTCTAAAAAAAAAAAAAAAAAAAAAAAAAAAAAAACTCTCCTAGAGCACCTGGATGCTTAACACTCGTATTTATGAACAAGAATGATCGTTCTTAGATCAGTCTCAAGTCAAAATTGACCAATCAAATGCCTTAACAGAAAAATTTGTACAAATGAAACACAAAAATTATTACTACTAATTAAGTAATATTATTTATTTTATTAATTTTCTTATTTTTTTAGCAACTTCCACTCCGACTCCGTGGCCAATTGGTATCACACTAAACAAAACAAAACAAAAACAAAGTGATACCTAACTACAAAGCTTCACCACTTTTTTTTTAGAGTTCGTATTTTCTAGTTGGTTAGGAGCTAGGTCTTGCATCCTGACCAGGGTCCTAATCCTATACGCAGTTTTCAAAACTCTCTTGCAGTGACAATAAAAAAATTAAAATGAATGAAAAAATAAAGATATCTCCTAATTAATTTCCATTTAATTTAACATAACTTCTTTATACTGTCGGCTAAGACTAGTCTCATTATGCCAAAATGAACTATTGGAGTTTTGGCATAATTTTGATGAATTTTGTTCTGTTGCATTTTCTGTCTCGTCTAGAACCGGTTGGGTTGAAAGCGCCATCGTTTTCCTCAACATTCGATCTGACTCGGTTTAAAAAGAAGTCGGGCACTGGTTTCGCTTTGCTCTGTGATGCTCAGGCTTACCCTCCACCACTGTTCAGGTAAAATTCATTTAAGGCACTGGTTGGTGATTTTTTAAGGTCCTTTGTTTTCAGGAGCTCAAGCTTACCCTCCACCACTGTTCAGGTAAAATTCATTTAAGGCACTGGTTGGTGGTTTTTTTAAGGTCCTTGTTTTCAGGTACTGCATGGCTGGTTAAGGCACAAAGTCTCATTTAAGGGATTTTGAAAGTTTAGGGCACAAAGTCATATCGATTTAAGGTACTACTTAGCTGGTTGATATTTGATTGTTTAGGAACTTTAGGGTATAAATTCGCCTTGATGTAAGGCACTGGCTGGGCACTAGCTTTTGTTCATTCAAGATTTAGGGCATGGTCTTATTATTGAATAAATTAAGTTGGTTTAGGACATGAAATCTTATTGTTTAAAGGCAAAACCAGAATTTCTCTTCACTGTAAAGTCCGTTTTCTGTGCTCTTGATATAGCCAGGTATGCTCTGATTTCTGAAGTAATGAGAAAGCGAAAAAGCCAACAAACCAATCGATTCAAAACCTCACACCACCTAGTTACACATCTTCAATTAATTTCCAACCTTTTGGTTTTCCAACTGTTTCAATTGACTCTCTTTTGAATTTCTAATACATTTACCCCCGGACTACAAGCCAGTTTGTTACCCTCTGAGGTCTGAGAATGCTCGGAGATTGTCCAGGCCTAGTCTCCGAGCGTTCTCAAACAGTAACCAACACCCATATTTATGAACAAAATGCTGGCTCTTAAGATCGTGCTAAGCATAGTCTCAAGGCATTTGATTGGTCAATTTTGACTTGAGACTGATCTAAGAACGCGAAGGAAATGATAAAGGTGAAAAGGTAAAATTGTGTAGGCAAAGTTCAGGTAGAGGAAATCAAGAGTAGGACTGGAAAAAAATCAGTAATATCAACACTGAATTTCACAAAAAAGGTACCTACCTAATTTTGTCGGTGTGCGCTCAGGAAAAGAGAACAGAGACTTTGTCCCCATACTCAGTCAGGTTTTGTATCCAGACGAAAATTCTCTATGTAACCTCAGGCTTGGAAAAGGTGTGAAGGAAATGATAAAGGTGAAAAGGTAAAATTGTGTAGGCAAAGTTCAGGTAGAGGAAATCAAGAGAATGACTGGAAAAAAAAATCAGTAATATCAACACTGAATTTCACAAAAAAGGTACCTACCTAATTTTGTCGGTGTGCGCTCAGGAAAAGAGAACAGAGAGAGAGAGAGAGATGTCCATTTTGTAATAATACTTACCTATAATAAAAATTTCATTCTTAGTCTCGAGTGCAGACTGTGTGCATTCAAATTTAATTTTGAAAAAAAGTGCGCACATTTTTATATGATGCTTTAAAATAATAATAACGAGTGCAGACTGTGTGCATTCAAATTTAATTTTGAAAAAAAGTGCGCACATTTTTATATGATGCTTTAAAATAATAATAAAAATAAAAACGGAATGCTGCGAATCTGTGATAGAAATATAAGGACCATGCTATTGATTTATGGGCCTTTTCAGTCCTCGAGTTAAAAATCTTTAAAACGAAGAATCAAAGAAACAAGATGGGGTAAGTATAGGTAGTTAGGTACCTACATTAATTATTTACCCACTTATACGGTATACTTTTTTTACGGTGCGGAATTTATTCAGGCATTTTGCAGAATATTGAATTATTATTCCATTCGTTAATTTTATCAGAACATCCACAGAATATGTTTCACATAATTTCTAAAATGTTGAGGTCAAATTTATTTCGGACAAATGCCTCTCAATTTCAGGATTAATTATGTATTGTATAAGAGAGATTTCGCAATTTCCCATTACCTACCCTTTAGTTGCCTTTCATCAATGTTCACAGCTATACAAGTTAGTGAAAACTATAATTTCCACAGAATATGTTTTCACATAATTTCTGAAATGTTGAGGTCAAATTTATTTCGGACAAATGCCTCTCAATTTCGGGATTAATTATGTATAAGAGAGATTTCGCAATTTCCCATTACCTACCCTTTAGTTGCCTTTCATCAATGTTCACAGCTATACAAGTTAGTGAAAACTACAAATCTCAGTGTCGAGAAACCTTTTGTGTTTTAAATCTCAGTGCTCATGCAAAACAATCTGTGTCCAAAAAACTTTTATCTCATGATCTATTATCTGGTTTTTAGCAGTCTTCGACATATTAACTGTCGAAGAAATCCCTCATCCTAATGTTTCTGTTTCTGTCCTCTCTCAGAATGTTTCTTGATTGATCTATTCTTGTATTACCCTCATTATTAGAGCTTCTCTTGCTACTAAATTTAGCATTATTCTCACCAAGATGTTGTTTCTCCATTGGTTTCTATCAACAGAGCCGGTTGGTTTCAAAGCTCCCACATTTTCGTCGTCAGCTCTAAGTTCCATGTTTCGTAAGAAGTCCGGCCTAGGTTTTGCTCTGCTCTGTGATGCACAAGCTTATCCCGTACCGTTTTTCAGGTAAAATATGCAATTCAGATGTCAAAATATGCGATGCTAAAAAAGTCATATGCATAATGAAAGTATAGAGTTACTTACCCCTGTACCGTTTTTCAGCGTAAAGTATAAAATACTCATGAAACAGTGGTTAGCGCAGTTGGCTACCGATTTGGAGGTTGATGTTTTGAATCCAAGTCAAGTCATAAAATTTAACGTACGTAGCTTACAGGAGCGATATTTTTTTGAGACAAGTATTCATAATTAACACAATATTAAAATAATCCCTTTACTTAAAACTTAATTACTTAATTAATTACTTAAAACTTAATAGGTAATTAATTACTTAAAACTTAATAGGTACATACAAAATGAAAGCACACGGTCACCCCTTATTCCGCTTTTACTCATGAAACAGTGGTTAGCGCAGTTGGCTAACGATTTGGAGGTTGATGTTTTGAATCCAAGTCAAGTCATAAAATTTAACGTACGTATTAGCTTACAGGAGCGACATTTTTTGTGACAAGTATTCATAATTAACACAATATTAAAATAATCCCTTTACTTAAAACTTAATTACTTCATTAATTACTCAAAACTTAATACCTATAGGTAATTAATTACTTAAAACTTAATAGGTACATACAAAATGAAAGCAAAGGTCACCCCTTATTCCGCTTTTAACGTATAACCCTAATATGAGATATGAATGTATTTTGCTGAATGTGTATTGATTCTTTGCTAGTTTATTTTACTTCTTTTATGAACGTTTCTTTATCATCCCCTACAGAGCCAGTCGGTCTGAAAGCACCAACTTTTTCGTCTGCGTCGGAAATCTCCAAGTTCACCAAAAAGTTCAATCAGAACTTTGCCCTACTCTGTGAAGCCCAGGCCTATCCTGTGCCTTTCTTTAGGTAATCGATGAAAATATTGAATTTTTGAGTTCAAATCAATTAGGTGAGAATGCCTTGGGCATTAACTTCGACCGGGTTTTAATATGTTTCCTTTTTGCTCCTTTCTTTATTATTACTTTTGTTTTAATTATTATTTATTTAATAATAACAATAAAAAAAAATTAAAAAATAAAGATATCTCCTAATTAATTTCCATTTAATTTAACATAACTTCTTTATTTAAACTGTCGGCTAAGACTAGTCTCATTATGCCAAAATGAACTATTGGAGTTTTGGCATAATTTTGATGAATTTTGTTCTGTTGCATTTTCTGTCTCGTCTAGAACCGGTTGGGTTGAAAGCGCCATCGTTTTCCTCAACATTCGATCTGACTCGGTTTAAAAAGAAGTCGGGCACTGGTTTCGCTTTGCTCTGTGAAGCTCAAGCTTACCCTCCACCACTGTTCAGGTAAAATTCATTTAAGGCACTGGTTGGTGGTTTTTTAAGGTCCTTTTGTAAATTCGCCTTGATGTAAGGCACTGGCTGGGCACTGGCTTTTGTTCATTCAAGATTTAAGGCATGGTCTTATGTCTTATTGAATATTGAATAAATCAAGTTGCTTTAGGACATGAAATCTTATTGTTTAAAGGCAAAACCAGAATTTCTCTTCACTGTAAAGTCCGTTTTCTGTGCTCTTGATATAGCTAGGTACTAGGTATGCTCTGATTTCTGAAGTAATGAGAAAGCGAAAAAGCCAACAAACAACAAACCAATCGATTCAAAACCTCACACCACCTTGTTACATATCTTCAATTAATTTCCAACTTTTTGGTTTTCCAACTGTTTGAATTGACTCTCTTTCGAATTTCTACCCCCGACTACAAGCCAGTTTGTTAACCTTTGAGAATGCTCGGAGACTGTCCAGGCCTAGTCTCCGAGCGTTCTCAAAGAGTAACTAAGACTTCAACTTTTCAGACCTTTCACATTGAAGATCTGAAAGTTGATTATCATTACAATCAACTTTAACTGTAACATATATGATTGTGCTCCTTCCTCAGAGCCGGTGGTCAACTTTTCAGACCTTCACATTGAAGATCTGAAAGTTGATTATCATTACAATCAACTTTAACTGTAACATATATGATTGTGCTCCTTCCTCAGAGCCGGTGGGATTTAAGGCGCCCACCTTTTCGTCAGTGTCGGATATTCAAGAAACCGGGGGGCGAGAGTTTTGCCCTCCTCTGTGAGGCCCAGGCTTACCCCGTACCCCATTTCAGGTACAGCACTGATCTGTTTTAGGAAATTTTAACTCTGTTAAGCCTAGGTATTGAAATGCTAGTCACCAATATCGTTCCCCAATTTATACTGTTGTTATTGTAAACATGTTGTAAACTGTGAATTTGTTAAAATTGCAAATAAATAAATAAATAAAAAATACACGTAAACTAATTTTATGAGTTGACTTGGACTTGAAACACCAATCTCCATATCTGAAGTCCAACATGTTAACTACTACACAACTGAGGTTGGTATCTATCTATCCATTATCTTTATCATATTTCCTACCCACTTCCTTCTTTATTCCTCTTCACACTATTTTCTTTTTGAGTTCAATGCGAATAGTTCTATTCTCCGTCTCCAACAACATATGTATATTATCTCTCTTCCTCTTCCTTCTCCTCATCCAATAAATATTGCCAGACACCTCTCTACTTTTTCCTCCTCTTCCTCTTTCCTTCAAATCTTATTCCCCTTCTCCTCTTATTCCTCTTTCAACGATATATTGTCTGACACCTCTTTCTTTTCCATCTCCTCTTTTGTTTCCTCCGACATGGCATTGTCTGACACCTTTCTCCTCCTCCTCCTCCTCCACCTCCACCTCCACCTCCTCCTCCACCTCCTCCTCATTTGGTGGTTTTTCTATTTTTGCAAAAAGGACTGATTTTATTGCTGTCAAAATGTGGGTTGGATAAAAATGTGTGGAAAAACCCGAGTTAGTATTAAATTTGAGCCTTCCGCACAACTGGACATAAATAGTAGGGGAGTTAGGAGAATTTTAGTCAATTTTCCCGTCAGATTCTTTTCACGCCGATTTTACCAGACAAAAGAAAATGTGTTTCTTGTTTGAATAATAATAAAAATCAATCAGACAGTCTGTCAGTCGGTCTGTCTGTCAATCAATCAAACAAACTAAGAGAAAAAAAAAGTCTAGCAAAATCAGCATTTCCGTATCTGATGATGGAAATTTGACGCTCTCAGACCACACCTATACTAACATCCCCCTTTCTGTCCTCCAGGTGGTTCAAATTCATCGAAGGCTGCGACCTTTATTTATTGTGACAAGGAGAAATGTTTGATCAGAATAGCGACGAGCGAGTTGCCAGTAGCGACCGTCTTCGTGTGATAGTTATCGCTTTACCTGTTATGCCGGAAATGTGTTTCTTGTTTGAATAATAATAAAAATCAATCAGACAGTCTGTCAGTCGGTCTGTCTGCCAATCAATCAAACAAACTAAGAAAAAAAAAAAGTCTAGCAAAATCAGCATTTCCGCATCTGATGATGGAAATTTGACGCTCTCAGACCACACCTATACTAACATCCCCCTTTCTGTCCTCCAGGTGGTTCAAATTCATCGAAGGAATGCCGGAGAGAAATCGCTTTACCTCATTTACCTGTCATTCCGATCCAATGTCCTGGGTTAAAGGATTTGATACTTCTTACTGTTTCACAATCGATATTCAAAACCTCACACAATCATTTCTGTTTCAGTTATGTTATCCTTCTAATGTTTTAAATCTCAGTGTCGAGAAACCTTTTATGTATTAAATCTCAGTGCTCATGCAAAACAATCTGTGTCCAAAAAACTCTTATCTTATGATCTATTATCTGGTTTTTAGCAGTCTTCGACATATTAACTGTCGAAGAAATCCCTCATCCTAATGTTTCTTTGTCTGTCCTCTCTCAGAACCGGTTGGATTCAAGTCTCCCAGTTTTGCATCGGATCACATCATCAAGGTTCGGAAATCGGCCGGATCCCATTTCGGTCTCCTCTGTGAAGCCCAGGCCTATCCGGTCCCTATGTTTAGGTATTTTACCCTATTATCCGGTCCCTTTGTTTAGATATTTTACCCTATTATCCGGTCCCGTTGTTTAGGTATTTTACCCTGTTACCTGGTCCCTATGTTTAGGGTATTTCACCATAATACCGGACCCTGTGATTTTACCCTATTATAGGCGGCCTCTAACACAATACTGGCCAATTTTTTAATGGTAAAATGGAATTGTAAAACCCTGCTCCTTTGTTAGCAAAACCCTGCTTGAATTGTCTTGGTTTGGACTCGACACTCGAACCGTCAACCTCTGGATCGAAAGTCCTTTAACAACCGAGTCGCTAAAGTTCGTTAGCTTAATCACGAGTCGAAAAAATGCTCATGATTCATAATACGTAGTACGTACCTAATACGAGTACCTACCCATAATAAAGTGTAAAGTCAAATTAAAAAGTTACGTAATTTTTAACGATATACACAACACTTGGCAAAACAAACTCAAAAGCAATAGGGGAAATGATGACAAAAGCAAATTGTTATCATTTCCCCTATAGATACAATTTTATTGCTTATTTCAATGTTTTCTCGTTTTCCAGAGGGTCGCCCACTACCGATCAACCGAAAACAGAAGGTATTCCCCAACGGAACTCTGATCATAGAGAACGTAGAACGTCAATCGGACCAAGCTACGTACACTTGTGTTGCTAAAACTGCCCAGGGCTATAGTTCACGGGGCACTCTCGAAGTTCAAGTCATGGGTAAGTGAACCTTTTGACTTATATTCTTATTAACTGAAGTTTCATGACGTTTTCTAGGGGTAACATTGAGGAGCTGGGTGTAAAAATAAAATGGTTTGTATTCGGTGCAGAAAAATTCCCTAGCCTTCCGAAGGCCTGAGGATCCTTTTGCTCAAGCATCATGAGCATGTTGCCCTCTGATCTCCAAAAACCAAGCTCTAAAAAATGAAGAATTTCGTTGAGATCTCATGGAACTTTCTCATTATTTGTACAGCTTCGCTATAAATGTAGTAATAGGAAGTAAAAAAGGCGATTTAGCTCATCTTCCAGATTGTAGAGGGTGTGTTCCCTCACATGACGAAAAAAAAAGAAAAGAAAAAAACAAACATACGTACACCTATCTCCTCAGTTGAGTCCCTGAGACCCCTTCTCTAACAGGTCAAGATCAACATAGGTTTCATTTTTCATTTAGATGACTATTATTGAAATGTATTCCTTAATCGACGAAAAATAGGGGAAACTTTGGATTAATTATCTAGCAGAGGGTTTAGATTGTTGATGAGAAAAGAGACGATCTACATAGGGTCTGTATGGAGGGAGGAATACCTTCTATCTTGGAGAATCGGTTGTCCTAAAGTCCCGGGTTCAATTCCCGGTGGTGGGGGAGAGATGAGTTTAGTTTTTCCTCCATACTTGAAACCCACAACAATTCTATTACCAAAAAGGACTAATTAAATGGATTATTCTGTAATAAAATGAGTCAAAATGTATTTTGTAAATTCTTCAAAAACACCTTGAACTCATTTTAATTTAGAATTATCTATTTAATCTCTCCTTTTTGAACAATTAACAAATCTCCCATGTGAGAGAAATCACCGAATTAAACATCGGTGAAAGTCACCATTTCTGTCGCCCCCTAATTAACCACTTCCAGTATTATATGCCACATAGACACATTGTTGTCTGTTGCAATCAAACAAACTGTTGTTAAACAACGTGTTGCAATCAAACAAACTGTTGTTAAACAGCGTGTTACAATCAAACAAATTGTTCTTCCAATGGTTGTTCAATGGAGCCCCTCTAGACACTTCGCGTGATGTGTCTGTTGTGACGCCCAGTCGAAAGCTTAGCGTCCTGAGCATTGATTCAGTGACATTTGAGCATGTGGGGAATTATAGCTGTCTGGCGAACAATACTGCCGCTAGGAGTTCGTACACGGCGTCCCTCCTGGTCAATGGTTAGTGGATGACTGAAAGTTCTTCCAGTAAAGGTTTGACCATTTTTATTTCGTTTCTATACTAACCCGTACTGTTTCATTGTCCATATGTTTTGTCACTTTGTGATGGGAAGAAGTTGGTCAATGCTGAAAGGTAAGTGAGAGGCTAGGAAGGACCTTTGAGATTCCGACTTACACCCATATTTATGAACAAAATGCTGGCTCTTAAGTTCGTGCTAAGCATAGTCTCAAGGCATTTGATTGGTAGTTCACCTGCAAGTACGAGGGCAATCCCGTGAAGACCATATCCTGGATGAAAGATGGCAAACCAGTGCCCGATCATAATGAACCGGTTTTCCGTATAGATTCTGTGAGGAAAGAGGACAAGGGGATGTACCAGTGTGTTATTAGAAACGAACAAGAGTCGGCACAAGCCAGCGGGGAATTGAAACTAGGCGGACGATGTAAGTTACTAAGACGCCGAAACAGCTCAAAACTGTTTCATGTTTAATTAATTCAGGTCGGGCGGCTTTTCAAACTCCTCCTCCTGGAAAGCCCGACTTAAAAAAAAAACATGGGTATCTGTTAGACAGTTTGAGCGTCTGTTCTTGGAGTACGGGGCGCACTCAGATTGGAAGGACAGTATAGTAGCTACTGTAATCGAGTGGCGGGCTTAATCCTGTAAAAAGATAATCGAAAATTGAGCATTGATTGCAAAGAAGGCACTTAGTAAATAATTGATTAATTCTGTGATATTCACAAAAGTAAAAAGTTCCTCTGATTTACCACAAATAATTCACAATTCAATTTCTTCCTCCCTCTTCACAGTTGATCCTCCAGTAATCAAGGAATCATTCTCAGACGAAACTCTGAATCCTGGACCCAACTACTATTTCAAATGCATAGCTTCTGGTAACCCTACGCCTGAGATCAGCTGGTATCTTGATGGGAAGAAGTTGGTCAATGCTGAAAGGTAAGTGAGAGGCTAGGAAGGACCTTTGAGATTCCGACTTACACCCATATTTATGAACAAAATGCTGGCTCTTAAGTTCGTGCTAAGCATAGTCTCAAGGCATTTGATTGGTCAATTTTGACTTGAGACTGATCTAAGAACGTTGTTCATACTGATTCTTGTTCATAAGTGTTAGGGGTCCGTTTTTCAGTTGAACTCCATATACCAAAAGCCCACTCTGAGGCGTGGCTCAAGGTGTGTCTAAACGTAGTCGACACCGTCGATGCCTCGACAGCATAGATTCACCTCGTCAATCGACGACTATGTGTGAACACAGCTTTAGGTGTAGGGGCAAACAGCCCTAAAAGGAAAATTCTTAACAGATAAGGTTCGTTCTCAGAACGGCTCCTATCCTGTCTTCCTTTCTTCGATTGCGGGACGATAAGACCTTAGCAGTTGCAGTTACGAGTGGATTGGAACACATCACATGCCTTCAGGGTAAAGGTTATTCTACGGTGTTCTTTGGATCATTTTAATTTGAAGAAACCATTTACTGATAAGTTGGAAAGAAATGTAATGAAAGTGGTCCCTCCGTCAATTTTTCCCCTTTATGTATTCTCATATTTTGTAAATGTAAATGCAGTTTCTTTGTGTTATTATATCACAACTTTGGTGCTCACTGCAGCATTGTAGGCTTTTCCCAATATCTCAATAATCCTAAAAGGTTGTTTGTTGCGGTCGGTTATATTTTTCTTTCTTTCATCGTGTTATAAACATCTTTTGTGTGAACATCAATGAATTTTTTAGAGTTTTCATGTTGTGATAATTGTTTTAAATGTTGTGATATGTTGTCTTTGGTATAACCTTCTATGGAGTTTTGGTTAACTCTATGTTATTTGGAAAATTGCACTGTGAGTGTTTTCAATGTGGTCTCTTATGTTTCAGATTGTTAGTGTTTGCTGGATTTTTATGAAAAGTTTAGAAGTTGAGATATTTGACAACTAATTTAGCAAAACAACAAAACATCAATTTGGAATTCTAATTTACTGTGTGTTGTTTTCTTACCTTTTGTTTCCATCAAGGTTGTTTGTTGCGGTCGGACATCTTTTTCTTTCTTTCATCTGTTATAAACATCTTTTGTGTGAACATCAATGAATTTTTTTTTAGAGTTTTCATGTTGTGATAATTGTTTTAAATGTTGTGATGTGTTGTCTTTGGTATAACCTTCTATGGAGTAATGGAGTTTTGGTTAACTCTATGTTATTTGGAAAATTGCACTGCGAGTGTTTTCAATGTGATCTCTTATGTTTCAAATTGTTAGTGTTCGCTGGATTTTTATGAGAAGTTTAGAAGTTGAGATATTTGACAACTAATTTAGCAAAACAACAAAACATCAATTTGGAATTCTAATTTACTGTGTGTTGTTTTAATTTTTCCTACAGGTATTGAAAAAAATATTTTTAGTAGAATCTAATGTGTTCCTGTCTTCCTTACATCCGTTAATTTAGCCACTATCATATCGTGATATTTTCTCGAAATAATAAAGTCAAAAAACTCTGGTCTGACAGATTTGTGTTTTGGCCTGTTGCAGTCATTTCCCAGTACTACGAGGCGCAAGTGTACGATGTGTTCGTTATCAAAGGCAACGCCGCAGTGTTCAAATGTAATCTGCCGTCGTTTGTGTCAGACCACCTGGATGTGGTGTCTTGGGCGGACACAGATGGCGGCCAATACCAGATTGACAATCAGGACTTTGGTAAACAAACCACTTCGCTTCGCTCTATCGCTAATATCTAGTAGCGCTGTCAATTTTTTTGACTTGGCGGGGCGGAGCGCTACCACGCTCCTCCTTAATCCTGATTCCTCCTCGTGTTTCAACGTTGCGCCTTGTCTACTACTCGTCTATGTTCTTTGGTTGTATGACTACGTTGCTATCAGTGTCTTTTGATGTTGCTATCTGATTCTCTTGCTCGGTATGCTTGATGATATCGTGTAGTTCTTACCTGAAAGTTGTAATCGTTCATGACTGACTATTGTTTCAATAATTGAATTATGAGCTCATTTATGCTGTTGATGACTAGAGTTAGATAGTGCCATTACATAGTGTGTACCTGGTTGAGATAAACCCATCATTGCAGCATTTGTCCATACCTGGTGTGAATATTTTGTACGACTGTCCGAAGCTCAAACGCCCTGGTGTGAATTCATTTTCTGATTTTTCGTTCGTATTCTAGCGGATTGTTTGTGAGTATGTGAAGATTATAATAATACACAAATTACAATTTTATATTGTTCCCAATGTCGTTTATTAAAAGTTCAAAATCAATTAGAAACTGTTGTCTTCTCATCTTCTCAATATGTTTCAGTTACCTTTCGCCTTCGCAGTTTCGTCTTCTTTTGTGATTATGATTAAATTCTCTCTTCTTTAGTGTTTATAACGTGTGTGTCTGTTTTAGTGCCATCTACTGATTCCTGAATTTCCTGGTCGTATTTCACTGTCTGTTATGTCTACTTGTCTACTATGTGTTTTAGAACTTTTAGGCTCCATTCTGTCTACTATGTGTGTTTAGACTCTGTTAGTGTTTTGGTTGGTTGACTATGTTGTCTGATTCGCTTGCTCGGTCTGCTTTGTCTGATTCTAGTCGTGTCTCAGTCGTACACGGTGAATATAATGGATGAGCATGTGTTGAAAGGCAACTCGGCCGTCCTCAAATGTCACATTCCGAGTTTTGTGGCCGACTATGTGGCCGTTGAGTCGTGGATTTCTGACCAGGGCGAAGAACTGTTTGTTGATATGACTGAGTCGACAGGTGCTGCACAACTTTCGTGACTCCTGACTTCTGAATATGAATCTACTTCGGTGTTGCACAACTTTCTTTACTCCTTTTTCCAGATCCTTTTGAACATTTTTGTTTTCTACTCCTTTTAATAGGGTCTTCTCCTTTCCCTTTCCCTTATTTCTTTCGTAGTTTGTAGTTTTGCATGCTTTTTTTACGAACTGAACCTATTCAGTGTCTCCACTCTTAGTGATTTTTCACTAAATTTAGTGAATTCTTGGCAAATCTAGTGATTTAGTGATTTGAGGTCAAAATCTAGTGATTTTTGAAAGAAATGTAAGTTCATTGCAAAATTGTCCCTATAAAGCTGAAAAAATGAACCATTTTTTCTCAAAAACCTACAATTTTTGCCCCTTCAAATTAGTCACGTATGCAATTTGCACTGCTTTAAATTTAGGCCCGGTTGGAGTATGTAAAAAAAGTGAATTTTTCACCAAAAATTCGCGATTTTTCGTCAAATCCGTTCGTGAAGGAAAACTTAAAAAAAAAAAAAATGGGTCCTAAATTTTTTTCGATCAGCTGATTTGGAAATCTCATTTTGCTGAAAAATCTTGAAAATAAATGGATTTAGATTGTAAAAAAAAATTCAGCCAATTTTACTCGAACCAGTGAAAGCGCTATAGTTTGCATAAACTATAAACCAGCGGCGCGGCAATAGTGCCTTGAAAGCACCAGTTCCGCATGGATCACTGAAGTTGAGCACGGTTGCGCATGGTTAGTACCTGGATGGGTGACCATCTGGCCAATAGCGTGCTGCTAGCTGCTAGCTTAAAAAAAAAAGTTTTTGGAGTCATAGAAAGTAAAGTTAACCAGTTTTTCCATTGTTTATAGAGGATTTTTTACTGTAAAAATGAGTATATGAGACTTCTACCCTCAAAAACCACGAGTAAACTATCATTTGGGAGAATTTAGAAATCTAGTGATTTTCAAGTCAAATCTAGTGATTTTTTTTCCTCGAATCTAGTGATTTTTTAAAATTTGGAGTGGAGACCCTGTAGAGGATTTTTTACTGTAAAAATGAGTACCTATATGAAACTTTTACCCTCAAAAACCACGAGTAAACTATCATTTGGGAGAATTTAGAAATCTAGTGATTTTCAAGTCAAATCTAGTGATTTTTTTTCCTCGAATCTAGTGATTTTTTAAAATTTGGAGTGGAGACCCTGAACCTATTATCCAACTTGTTACTTGGAAATTTCTGACGATTTTAATCTGATTTATTAGTACCTGCCATTTTGTTTTCTAGTTCTAGTACTTGTTGGATGGTGAGTTCAGTTATTAGATTTAAGAATTAGTTAGGAATTAGGTGGAGTGATGCTTACTCCATACAAGCATAGCCGAAGATATTTATCTACCATGTGAGCTCATAAACCATCCGGAACAATATTGATGGTCCACAGTTTCTTTGAAAATTTGGTTTTGGGTTCATTTGACAACTTGCTCTCAGTTCAACACCATGACATTGAATACGATCTCACGCTTATATGAAGTTTCTTTGGTATCCAAAAATTCGGTTCTTGGGTTTGAAGATTTCATGAGTCTGAGTCATAAGAAAATTAAATCAAATGGTTCTGTAGTTTAGCTTAGGATTTTAGTTAGGTCTCTCTAGATTGATTTTGCCATTTTTCACACGTTTCGAAAAAATTCGAACACTTTATTGTGCATCAGATATTGTGAATTTGTGACAAGTTTAACCAAATATGACGTACACTATACCAAAGGTGACCAGCGCGCAGCGGTAAAGAATGCTGCGCGCATTACTTCTTTGTAACTTGTGGTCACTCCTAACCCACTTCTTGATACTCTGGTATTAATGACATTTTTCAAAGAGTTTTGATATAGGAAACTGTAAAATAGAGGTCTTATCTGCCCGAAATCGATTATTTTTCTGCACGATGAGTGCGAAGTTTGGAGTACTCTTTCATGCATCTCGGGAACCGAGATCTCAGGTCTTAGTGAACCCAGATTTCAAGTTTTAATGAACTGTCACACATGTATGTATCGAGATCAGCTCAATCTCACAGATATCAGTTACAGAAGACTAGTAGTTTCTCAGGTGAACATATTGTCATCAGTTACATCAGGATTTTGATTCTGGCTAGACATGGGAGACGAAAAATTTAGAGGGGATTTTCTCAGCTCTTTCCTCCCTGATGTGATCAATCATAGTGTAACAGCCCGTTCACACTGACCGAATTTTCCTTCGTCCGAAGTCACAAATATTACAATTTTTCCGAATTTTTCTTCGTTGACAATGTGAACACATTACTCATTTGTATACTTACCTACACATCGAAAAAAAAACGTTTCTTCAGATTAGATTTTAATTCAGTAGGACAATGTCCCCAAAATTCTTACCGCATTTTAGTTCATAATTGCTAAGGGTCACAAATATTACAATTTTTCCGAATTTTTCTTCGTTGACAATGTGAACACATTAATCATTTGTATACTTGCCTACACATCGAAAAAAAAAGTTTCTTCAGATTAGATTTTAATTCAGTAGGACAATGTCCCCAAAATTCTTACCGCATTTTAGTTCATAATTGCTAAGCTTGTCGTTTCCTTTTCTTTTCTCGCCCCCCTACCAATTACTAACTCTGCTCCTTCTCTCATTTTCCCCCTCCAGACGGCAAATATTTAGTGTTACCCTCCGGAGAGCTACACATCCGTGATGTAGGCCCAGAAGATGGCTACAAGTCGTACCAATGTCGGACCAAACATCGATTGACTGGCGAAACTCGACTGAGTGCCACCAAAGGACGACTGGTGATTACAGGTAAGAATTTGCTGTCCTAGTATTTTTTGGGTTGGTTTTGCTTACACGAGTTTTTCATACCAAATTGTTCATCACCACTTTAGCAGAAAATCTTAATCGGAGCAAAATTGGGACATTGAAATACATGTACTGAGATATTGTGCATATTGGCCTCTTCTTGAAGGGGGTGGGCTTTCTTCAATAAATTTTCATGAAGAGCGGGGTGTGTCCTAATGATGGGTGGTTGAATAAGGTTAGGTGGAAGAGCTCTTTTCCGGGTTGAAATTAATCTGGTCCCATAAAAATCGGCATTTTCCATGTTTTATTTAAAACTAGTGCCTGTTTAATTGGTCGAATTTGGAATTACCTATCTGTAACTAAAATGGTGAAAAAAGTGAATGGGGGTTTGGGGCTTACATGAATATTTGGTATGAAAAACTGTGCTTCTCTTGTAAAGTCACTTGAAGTCTTGAGATCTTTCAATACCGTCATTTCAATAGAGGTATTATTTCTTCAATAAATTTTCATGAAGAGCGGGGTGTGTCCTGATGGGTGGTTGAATAAGGTTAGGTGGAAGAGCTCTTTTCCGGGTTGAAATTAATCTGGTCCCATGAAAATCGGCATTTTCCATGTTTTATTTAAAACTAGTGCCTGTTTAATTGGTCGAATTTGGAATTACATATCTGTAACTAAAATGGTGAAAAAAGTGAATAAATGGGGGGTTTGGGACATGAATATTTGGTATGAAAAACTGTGCTTCTGTTGTAAAGTCACTTGAAGTCTTGAGATCTTTCAATACCGTCATTTCAATAGAGGTATTATCTACAGAAAACACAAGTCAATTTTGAATATAAATCGGTTACTGATTCAATTGACAATTTTACACTTATACAAATCGTGGGTTACACTTCTAAAGGGTCTCTGTAAAAATTACATTTAAGTCTATAAATTTGTATCTTTTGGATTATTTTTATTCTTTTCCTGGTTTCACTCGCTTATTGAATCTGTCTCAATTAAAACTTCAAGTGACTTTGCCCTAATCCTAATGTTTCTCAAAATATTGCTTTGCAGGAAAACAATATAAATCAAAGTTACATACGTAGTTACCTTAAGTTACTTACCTACTTACGTAGTGCCTTGTTCTTTGATGTGCTTCTTGACGGCTAGAAGTACTAGAGATCTCTCACTTCTTACTACTTGACAACCAGACCAAATTGTAGCTGTATCAATCGCCAAGTACTCATGTCTAACTAAATCTAAACTACTGTAAACTAGATCTATCAGTAACTAGTTAAGTGCAGATATTAAGTGTGTCTTTGTATTGTACTTTAAATTCGCGTACTTCATTGACAATACCGACTTGAGTCTTGCAAATCTCAAGTAGCGATCACTTCACACTTTACTCGTGGACGTAACTACAGTACTCAAGGGGGAATTCGAATCGGACCTAACGTGCACATGTATGGCTATTTTGAAAAGTAACTCAGCCTCTTGAGGACAAATTGCTTAACTGGTCTGAATTCCAGCGAAATGGTACACCCCCCATTGATCCTTGACCTTGATAGAATGAATACCATGATTCGTCTTTGTCTTACATACCTATACCTACATTTTTCATTTGTCTTGGACATTTTTCCGTACAAAGCAGACGAAGGTAACTAATAAATCTAATAATAGTAGGTAGGGAATTACCTACCACATTGAATAATAGATCTAACACGGAAGTGTGAACTGCATTCATCGTTGAATATTATGGATGACAATATGCTGATGACATTACCGGTAAATGCCATTCATTACGGGTCACATTACTGCGATGAAAATGTCATTACAATCCATCCTCTTCAATGCCAATCTGTAAAAGTAGGTACACATAAGTATACACACCTCCACGCTGCGTCAACTCTACGGTATATTTGCGCACAGTACGATCATTTTTGCGTAACCTTGCACTTTTTTTTTTCATTAATAAAAGAGGTTTGACAGAGGGAACTATAACTGCTAAGGTCTTATCGTCCCGAAATCGAAGAGAGAAGGAAGACAGGACAGGAAAAAGCCAACCGTTCCGAGAACGAACATTATTGTTCAGGATAAAATCCGGCCCGGGCGGGAATCGAACCCGCGACCTAGCGCTTACAAGGCAGACGCTCTACTAAACAAGCTAACTAGGCTGGCTGGATAGGAAATTATTATGTAGGTATACATAAGTCTGCATTACCCCAGAAATCCAATGTTTTTGCCAGCAGCTCTGTCAATTTGTCTTTTCACACCACGTTGGTGGTTAAACAATGTGAACGGAGCTCCAGTAAGCGCTAACGCTAATCGTAGAATTCCAGCACACCGCCTACCCCTTACATAAAAGTTCTCTCTAGGCTCTAAGTGCTGACGAGAGTAGATTTGACCAGGCAGCTGATTACTAACGAGTACAGTCATCGTTCCCCCTCCCCCCTCGAAACAATTGATGATTATGACACTAATTTATGAAACTCTGACTCAACCAGCGGAGGATGGAAGGAGTCACCAGCGGGCTTGGATTGGTCATAGGTCAAAGATGTGCGTAGCATCGAGGAAACTTCGGAAGTCTTGTATCCCGAAAACTGGAGCAAAACTTTTTTAATTTTTTTTTTTTTAAGATTTGACAGAGGAAACTCTAACAACGACTTGTATCATTTTGGGAGCCAACATACAATATTTCCTTTTGAAGACGTTTCATGGAGGATGCTCTAACAACGGAGGTCTTATCGTCCCGAAATCAAAGAGAGAAAAACAGGACACGAGAAAGCCAGGAGTTCCGAGAATGAATCTTATCTATTTAGGATAAAGTTAAGGCGGGAAATCGAACCTGGGAAGATGCGTTAGCCTTCAAACTAACTAGGCTGACAGCATACCATTGTGATCTCGTTTCGTCACCCACACAGCCTTGTTTCGTCACCAACACAGCCTCGTTTCGTCACCAACACAGCCTCGTTCCGTCACCAACACAGCCTCGTTCCGTCACCAACACAGCCTCGTTCCGTCACCAACACAGCCTCGTTCCGTCACCAACACAGCCTCGTTCCGTCACCAACACAGCCTCGTTCCGTCACCAACACAGCCTCGTTCCGTCACCAACACAGCCTCCACTGAGGAGCTGAGTGTGTAAACCCAGGGATGCGTGGGTGAGGATTGTATATTTTGTAACATGAGTGTTAATCAACGCTACTCTTACTAGACTGCAGGACAGCAAACTTGACATAATTAATTCAGGACGTAAGGTTCCTAGGCTCACTAAAATAGGGTTAACCCAGAGAAGTTGATACATACTTTTCCGAGGGACTCCGGCAAGGTTTCGTCAGGGGTCCCCTGGGTCAAAAAATTTGGAATGGATGCTCCGAATTATAGGGTAGAACCTTCGGGAATCTCAATGTGTCAATGTGGGGTCCCTGATTGGCCGGATCCCCAAAACCCCAAACCTATGAAAATGACAGAGACTCTATATCATTTTCATTGGTTTGGTTTCGCAGCCGACGACGCGCTTCTCAAAGGCGCGCGTCTACGCGTCCAATGTAAGACGGGCCCTAATCTGAGCGCACGACAGTTGGTACGTACGCCAGGCTAAGTTTTGAATCTACCGTTTTCTTGTGACGCCCGACGTCATAAATTTATGACGCTGATAAGGGCTATCATCGAGCCACGAGTAATGTCAACAGATCTGCCACACCCCTAGCCCATACCCATGTGTTATCCAAGATTGAACCAACGTATACCTACAACCTAGTGAGGTAAAAATAGATACATAATTAATAAAATTGAAGATCTCATAGCATTCTACTCCTACCCACAGATATCTTAGATAGGTACCTGTGTGGTGTTGAAATAAAAATACAAATTTCATATATTCCAGTCACTCACCACTTTTAACAGCAATGATAATAATCAATATTTTCTTTAAATGGGAATAATAATAAATATTTTCACCACATAAATAAAAGAATAAATAAACACTGCGGATTCTCCATTATTCTAGGAATGTTATCCGGTGCGGTAGGTTTTGTGGAGAACAGATAAATAGGTATCCAGCTATAAATAGGTATGGGTAGGTATCGGTATGGGTAGGTATCCAGCTACTTAGGTAACGAGGTATTAATAAAATTTCATATGCTCATCAAGTTTTGGTCAGTTAAGATTTAATTAACAGGTTGGTAACTACCTAACTACATAGTAGATAGAGATGTTGAGTATCTAAGCTGCACGTCGTAATGAAATTTACATTGCTGCGGTCAAAAAATGGAGGCGGAAAACTTTTCTGCGGTCGCATATGAGTAGGTACCTACTCATATGCGTAATAGTAACCATAGAAACACTGAACAAATGACAGAATGCCAACAATACCTTTCATCTCATCAAACTTAGGTAGGTATTGGACTCATGTGGTTAAAAGTACCTTATACTTCGTAGCTAAAAGTAGGTACTCCGAAAATTCAGAAAAAAAAGACAAGGCAGTTCTCAAAAACTAAAAAGACATGGATAATAAAACTAAATGACAGAGTAGCGCAAGATGTAGCTAAAAAGAAACAAAAAGGTATCTCAAATTATCCTCCAATATTTTCTTTAACATCCTCTTCAACTACCCTCGAGGGCTCGAGGCTGACTTGTGGTATGTCTTTTGATTTTATTTTCTTACCAAACATATAATTTTCCTCTGCTCATCTCCTGAACTGGTACACCTAAGTTCCAAAAAAAGGATTTCCATGGTTGAACTATAAAACGGACGGGACGGGTCAAAAGACTGGCGGTATACCGACTTACCTGTATACGGAGTTAGTGTGTTGGTCGCCATAGGGTGCGCTTTTGGTTTGAACAATATAATTACCTACATTGTCATGGCGAGGTCCATGAGGTGTATTTAAAATAACTTCATCTCAGACTAGCACACAACATACCAATGATGTGGTCGGTACGCTCTAGGAGGTCCTTCTGACAGTTGAGGCTGCAGTTCCCAATATTTCCTCTTCATCCAATCCTACTTGTGTAGGGATAGGTACTGTCAGTATGTAGGTAGTAGGTACAATGGTGAAAAGTAGCTACTTTTGGTGTAGGTAGATATCTTCATTAGTAGTTAGTTGGAGTTTTTAGTGGAAAGAAAGTAGGTACCTATGGAGAGCATTAGGTAGAAGAGAAGAGTTTGATTCCGACCCGGGCCAAACTTTATCCGAAACAGATCAGGTTCTCGGAACGGCTGGCTTTCTGCTATCCTGTCCTCTCTTATGGAACAAGCAGCACAATCGTTAATCGTTATCGTTCGAATCTAAAAGTTATGTCTTGGAGTACGCAGTGTTACGTATGTAGGGACGGGTAGAAAATTGTGCTAATCCTGCAGAAGCCCACTATTATGTTCCGAGAAGAAATACAAAACCCAATAAAACCGGTGCCGGTGCGGTAGGTTTTGTGGAAAACCGATAAATACCTGGGTAGGTATCCAGCTACTTAGGTAACAAGGTATTAATAAAATTTCATATGCTCATCAAGTTTTGGTCAGTTAAGATTTAATTAACAGGTTGGTAACTACATAGTAGATAGAGATGTTGAGTATCTAAGCTGCACGTTGTAATGGAATTTATATTGCTGTGGTCAAAAAATGGAGGCGGAAAACTTTTCTGCGGTCGCATATGAGTAGGTACCTACTCATATGCGTAATGGTAACCATAGAAACACTGAACAAATGACGGAATGCCAATGCCTTTCATAATCTCATTTGCCTTTCATAACAATGCCAACAATGCCTTTCATCATCTCATCATACTTAGGTAGGTATTGGACTCATGTGGTCAAAAGTACCCATACTTCGTAGCTAAAAGTAGGTACTCCGAAAATTCAGAAAAAAAAAGAGTAGGCAGTTCTCAAAAACTAAAAAAGACATGGGTAATAAAACTAAATGACAGAGTAGCGCAAGATGTAGCTAAAAAGAAACAAAAAGGTATCTCAAATTATCCTCCAATATGTTCTTCAACATCCTCTTCAACTACCCTCGAGGCTTCTTGTGGTATGTCTTTTGATTTTATTTTCTTACCAAACATATAATTTTCCTCTGCTCATCTCCTGAACTGGTACACCTAAGTTCCAATACTATAAAACGGACGGGACGGGTCATAAGACTGGCGGTATACCCACTTACCTGTATACGGAGTTAGTGTGTTGGTCGCCATAGGATGCGGGCAGGTCATATTCCTCTCTATATACCAATGATGTGGTCGGTACGCTCTAGGAGGTCCTTCTGACAGTTGAGGCTGCAGTTCCCAATATTTCCTCTTCATCCAATGTGGAGGATCTGTCTCCTTCTCTAGTTTACCATAGTTTCGAATCATATGGTTCAATAGTACCAATGATGTGGTCGGTACGCTCTAGGAGGTCCTTCTGACAGTTGAGGTTGCAGTTCCCAATATTTCCTCTTCATCCAATGTGGAGGATCTGTCTCCTTCTCTAGTTTACCATAGTTCCGAATCATATGGTTCAATAGTCCGGGAAGAGCTGCGGAAAAGAGAATAATTCTGTAGGTGTTCTGTGTGTTTATAAATCCATACCCATTAGTCACTGTGCTTTTTTTTTACTTTTTTTAAAAGATGAGTGTTCCACCGCCGTTTTTATTTCGTAGCAATGGAACAACTGCTACATTAGACGCTTGTGGCTAATCCATACCCATTAGTCACTGTACTTTTTTTAAAAGATAAGTGTTCCACCGCCGTTTTTATTTCGTAGCAATGGAACAACTGATTTATTAGACGCTTGTGGCCTGTGTCGTAGCATGCCCATCCCGTAGTATGCCTCTCATCAGATGGGCGAGAAGAGACACAATACTTCCATTTTGGTTTGAACAATATAATTACCTACCTACATTGTCATGGCGAGGTCCATGAGGTGTATTTAAAATAACTTCATCTCAGACTAGCACACAACTTGTGTAGGTAGGTAGGTACCTACTTGTGTAGGGATAGGTACTGTCAGTATGTAGGTATTATAAGTAGGTAGTAGGTACAATGGTGAAAAGTAGCTACTTTTGGTGTAGGTAGATATCTTCATTAGTACCTAGTTAGTTGGAGTTTTTAGTGGAAAGAAAGTACCTATGGACAGCATTAGGTAGAAGAGAAGAGTTTGATTCCGACCCGGGCGGAACTTTATCCTAAACAGATCAGGTTCTCGGAACGGCTGGCTTTCTGCTATCCTGTCCTCTCTTATGCAACAAGTAGCACAATCGTTAATCGTTATCGTTCGAATCTAAAAGTTATGTCTTGGAGTACGCAGCGTTACGTATGTAGGGACGGGTAGAAAATTGTGCTAATCCTGCAGAAGCCCACTATTATGTTCCGAGAAGAAATACAAAACCCAATAAACAAAAGAGAATTGAAAGTAAAAATTAAAATAAATAAAGACATCAGGAGAATCATTACACTTCTCAGTGCTTGGTGGTCAGCAGTGTCGGATTGAGAGACCGGAGGATGGGAGTTCGAGACCCGTGTCTTTTGAGAATCCTCAAGTCAGTAATTTATAAACGTTTTTTTTTATTTTATTTTATTATTTTTTAAAGAGGTTTGACAGAGGGATAACTGCAACTGCTAGGGTCTTATCGTCCCGAAATCGAAGAGAGAAGGAAAACAGGATAGGAGAAAAGCCAGCGGTTCCGAGAACGAACATTATCCCATCAGGATATAATCCGATCCGGACGGGAATCGAACCCGCGGCCTAGCGCTTACAAGGCAGACGCGCCACCAACCAAGCTAACTAGGCTGGCAATTTATAAACTTTGATAGAGAGGACGGAACTTCTAACAAAAAAAAGGGGGGGGCTTATCCCGAAATCAAAGAGAGAAGGATGACAGGATAGGAGAAAACCAACCGTTTAGTGAAGGGAGAACAAACCTGATCTGTTTAGATCTATTTTGCCCCCGAGCGGGAATCGAACCCTCGAACTAGCGCTTACAAGACAGGTACGCTACCCTTAAAGGTAACTAGACCAACACTACACTGACTTTAATCATTGAGAGGTTCTTGGAACGGCTGGGTCTCACCTATCCTGTCTTCCTTCTCTCTTCGATTTCGGGACGACAAGACCTTAGCTGTTACAGTTCCCTCTGTCAAGCCTCTTTAAAAAAGTCCAAGAGAGAAGATACATTTCGTTTTTCTTCGTGTTGACTCCTTTTCTGGGTTTCATGTAGCCAATACCCTAGTACTCCGGACTCCGGATAAAGACTACACGAAGAAATCCTCACTATAACAAGATCCAAGAGAGTAGAGGGGGACCTTCTGAATTCGACACTGGCGGTATAGTAACAATAGGTTGAAATGTTTTGAAAATAAAACTTTTCTTCACACCATGTTATTCTCTTGGTCAGAAACGAGTCGCATTTCTTAAAACGCATCATTCACGTAACACGGTACCTATAGTAGGAGTAAAAGTCACATGGTAATGCTTTATTGTTGACCGAAACCTGATCTGTTTAGATCTATTTTGCCCCCGAGCGGGAATCGAACCCTCGAACTAGCGCTTACAAGACAGGTACGCTACCCTTAAAGGTAACTAGACCAACACTACACTGACTTTAATCATTGAGAGGTTCTTGGAACGGCTGGGTCTCACCTATCCTGTCTTCCTTCTCTCTTCGATTTCGGGACAAGACCTTAGCTGTTACATTTCCCTCTGTGCTCTGTCAAACTTCTTTAAAAAAGTCCAAGAGAGAAGATACATATTTTGTTTTTCTTCGAGTTGACTCTTTTTCTGGGTTTCACGTAGCCAATACCCTAGTACTGTAGTACTCCGGATAAAGACTACACGAAGAAATCCTCACTATAACAAGATCCAAGAGAGTAGAGGGGGACCTTCTGAATTCGACACTGGCGGTCAGAGTATAGGTACAACGGACAGATGTACATTGAGACCAAGTCGGTGGGTGGGCCACGTCTCATTACACAAATTATACTGGTGCCCACCCGTCTTTCATGGGAAGATCATGCTTCATGACTATACACATATACAGGATATCCAGCAATCTCTGTAGAGATTCCCGCGCAACGGAGACGAAAAATTTAGAGGGGATTTTCTCAGCTCTTTCCTCCCTGATGTGATCAATCATAGTGTAACAGCCCGTTCACACTGACCGAATTTTCCTTCGTCCGAGGTCACAAATATTACAATTTTTCCGAATTTTTCTTCGTTGACAATGTGAACACATTAATCATTTGTATACTTGCCTACACATCGAAAAAAAAAGTTTCTTCAGATTAGATTTTAATTCAGTAGGACAATGTCCCCAAAATTCTTACCGCATTTTAGTTCATAATTGCTAAGCTTGTCGTTTGGCAGAAATAAATGCAACTCTTTTCTTCATCAAAACTAACCAATTGTCCAATTGATATGTGAATGTAAACCAACCAATATTTATTTATTGGTAGATAATTTATTTACTTCAATATTTATAGGTGGTTTGGTTTAGCCCTGAGGATGGAGTTCCAGTCAGGGCGATATGGAATAGTGAAATAATCGCTGCATCTTTCTCCTAAATCAAATACGTCTTATTGTCTCTTATGCTTGCTCAAGGTTCTTAACGATTTGATGATGGGATACATTAAAAAAAAAACAAGCAGTCATACACACTTGAACCTGAGGACCACACATTATCATTCTTGTTAGCATACCAATGGGTACTCGCAACCTGTAGCTTCCAACCAATGAAAAAGCTCCGTGGAGATGGTGTTCTTGTTGGAGAACTTTGAACATAATCGAAAGAAGTGAGTTACCCAGTTTTAACTCCTCCATTATTACTTTGATTTTTTTTTTTTTTTTTTAAGAGGTTTGATAGAGGAAAACTCGGTAAAACTGTTACTGCTAAGGTCTTATCGTTCCTAAAACGAAGGGAGAAGGTAGACAGCATATGAGAACGAACCTATCTGTTTACGATAAAATCCACCCCCGGGCGGGAATCGAACACGCGACCTAGTACTCACAAGGCAGACTTGTTGGATAACTTTTGAGGATGTACACGATACTCGGTAAAACAAAATACAAGGGACCTTTTTTTAGTCCGTCCTTCCTTTATTATTACAATAGTAATAAAAAGGTATAAGGGACGGACTATTGTATTTGTCATTGAAAAACCATCCGTCCTCGTATACTCTTCATTCAGGACATAATAAATAAATGCCGTTTCTTTGTGTTATTATATCACAACTTTGGTGCTCAATGCAGCATTGTAGGATTTTCCAAAAATCTCAATAATCCCAACATCCAATGTTTACCTAAACATGCTGGCACCGGTCGCTATGCGCGTTTATTTTGTGCACAGCTACTCATTTTCCTCACGAGGCTGAGTGGGCCCCGCAACAGCCAGTCACGGAATCAATCAATCATTTGCATGATACAAATTTTTTGACCCCACCTGGAATCGAACCCGGGTCTCCCGCGTGCAGGGTGCGGAGACCTTCAGGACATGGCGTAGCTCAAGCTCAATACCATGAATCTATCGCAGTATTTAACACCCGGAACCATGGTGTAGTAGTTCCTCTCTTCCTTCGAGATGGCGTCGTGGCTGTCAGTTTCCAGAAAGTCTTCCACCAGATGGTATTGAGTTTCTTCTTGATGGTAGAAATGAGAGAGCCACACCTTGTCGTTTGGCAGAAATAAATGCAACTCTTTTCTTCATCAAAACTAACCAATTGTCCAATTGATATGTGAATGTAAACCAACCAATATTTATTTATTGGTAGATAATTTATTTACTTCAATATTTATAGGTGGTTTGGTTTAGCCCTGAGGATGGAGTTCCAGTCAGGGCGATATGGAATAGTGAAATAATCGCTGCATCTTTCTCCTAAATCAAATACGTCTTATTGTCTCTTATGCTTGCTCAAGGTTCTTAACGATTTGATGATGGGATACATTAAAAAAAAAAGCAGTCATACACACTTGAACCTGAGGACCACACATTATCATTCTTGTTAGCATACCAATGGGTACTCGCAACCTGTAGCTTCCAACCAATGAAAAAGCTCCGTGGAGATGGTGTTCTTGTTGGAGAACTTTGAACATAATCGAAAGAAGTGAGTTACCCAGTTTTAACTCCTCGATTATTACTTTGATTCGTTTTATTTTTTTTTTAAGAGGTTTGATAGAGGGAAACTCGGTAAAACTGTTACTGCTAAGGTCTTATCGTCCCTAAAACGAAGGGAGAAGGTAGACAGCATATGAGAACGAACCTTATCTGTTTACGATAAAATCCGCCCCCGGGCGGGAATCGAACCCGCGACCTAGTGCTCATAAGGCAGACTTGTTGGATAACTTTTGAGGATGAACACGATACTCGGTAAAACGAAATACAAGGGACCTTTTGTAATTGAAAACCCATCCCTCCTCGTATACTCTTCATTCAGGACATAATATATAAACAAATAAAATAAATGCAGTTTCTTTGTGTTATTATATCACAACTTTGGTAATCACTGCAGCATTGTAGGATTTTCCAAAAATCTCAATAATCCTAACATCCAATGTTTACCTACCATGCTGGCACCGGTCGCTATGCGCATTTATATTGTGCACAGCTACTCATATTCCTCACGGGGATGAGTGGGCCCCGCAACAGCCAGTCACGGAATCAATCAATCATTTGCATGATACAAATTTTTTGACCCCACCTGGAATCGAACCCGGGTCTCCCGCGTGCAAGGTGCAGAGACCTTGAGGACATGGCGTAGCTCAAGCTCAGTACCATGAATCTATCGCAGTATTTAACACCCGGAACCATGGTGTAGTGGTTCCTCTCTTCCTTCTAGATGGCGTCGTGGCTGTCAGTTTCCAGAAAGTCTTCCACCAGATGGTATTGAGTTTCTTCTTGATGGTAGAAATGAGAGAGCCACACATTGTCCTGATCTGCCGCCGTCTCTGCTTCCTAGCATAAAAGTCTTGTCTGTTATCAACATTCATGTATTCCACCATCATAGATTCAAACTCTTCTGTATCTCTCTGATCGTGTTGACCAGCACCATATTCATCATCGAGCGTTGTGTTCACAAACACATCACCCTTCCTCGTCCTCTTCAACTTGGTTGTTTTCGTCACCACAGTGTTCAACAGAGTCTCGTTCTTCCTCTTACGACTTTCCTCGAGTTTCAACAACGTTAGATTCCTCATGGCTTCCAAGTTTTCCACACTGAACCCTTCCTCTTCACTTTTCCGGTCCGGGTCGTACACTTTATTCCCTTGGACAATCTTGCGTGGACCTCTCTTATTGTCAGAGTCATCACTGTTGCCTTTACTTCCGAATTTCTCACACAGGCGCGCTTCTTCCGAGTAAAGCTCACTGTCGTCGTAACCGTAGTGGTAGTTGTGCATCTTATCTATTTAGGACAAAGTTAGGGCGGGGAATCGAATTTAGCGCTTACAAGGCAGATGCGTCACCCTTCAAACTAACTAGGCTGACAGCATACCATTGTGATCTCGTTTCGTCACCAACACAGCCTCGTTTCGTCACCAACACAGCCTCGTTCCGTCACCAACACAGCCTCGTTCCGTCACCAACACAGCCTCGTAGTTGTGCTGGTAGTTGTCACAGTCGAAGAATTCAATTAAGGGAGGACCTGAAAACAAAATAAATAAATAATAAAATGACTCGAGGGGGATTTTCAAAGTTAATCATTAGGGGAAAGTTTTGGAAGACCTAACAAATAAAAACTTACTATTCTCCTCCAATGCTCCATTTGTAGTGTAAGGAAACAAATAGGTATTATACAACTAACTCCATTTGAAGTAGGGAAACAAATACTATGCACCTCCATCTGCAGTAAGGAAAAGGATTTCCATGGTTGAGCTATAAAACGGACGGGACGGGTCAAAAGACTGGCGGTATACCGACTTACCTGTATACGGAGTTAGTGTGTTGGTCGCCATAGGGTGCGGGCAGGTCATATTCCTCTCTATATACCAATGATGTGGTCGGTACGCTCTAGGAGGTCCTTCTGACAGTTGAGGCTGCAGTTCCCAATATTTCCTCTTCATCCAATGTGGAGGATCTGTCTCCTTCTCTAGTTTACCATAGTTTCGAATCATATGGTTCAATAGTCCGGGAAGAGCTGCGGAAAAGAGAATAATTCTGTAGGTGTTCTAAATCCATACCCATTAGTCACTGTACTTTTTTTTACTTTTTTTAAAAGATGAGTGTTCCACCGCCGTTTTTATTTCGTAGCAATGGAACAACTGCTACATTAGACGCTTGTGGCCTGTGTCGTAGCATGCCCATCCCGTAGTATGCCTCTCATCAGATGGGCGAGAAGAGACACAATACTTCCCATTTAGGTGCTGGCTCAACACGAGAACACCAGAAAGTAACCCGTTGAAATATTTGCAAGACGTGTTCTAAAGTCCGATTCCAGCATAGTTAGCTAGGAGGAAAGCGTGTCTGCCTTGTAAGAACTTGGTCTCGAGTTCGATTCCCACACGGGACAATCTTTATCTCAACAGATGATATTCGATCTCGGCTGGCTTTCTAGAGACGAAAAATTTAGAGGGGATTTTCTCAGCTCTTTCCCCCCTGATGTGATCAATCATAGTGTAACCCGTTCACACTGACCGAATTTTCCTTCGTCCGAAGTCACAAATATTACAATTTTTCCGAATTTTTCTTTGTTGACAATGTGAACACATTACTCATTTGTATACTTGCCTACACATCGAGAAAAAAAAAAAAAACGTTTCTTCAGATTAGATTTTAATTCAGTAGGACAATGTCCCCAAAATTCTTACCGCATTTTAGTTCATAATTGCTAAGCCACTGGACCAACCGTGCCTTGTACTTTTACATATTGGGAATGTTAGGGTCAATAGGTACGTAATGTTAGGGTCAATAAGTACGTACTGTTAGGGTCAATAAGTACGTACTGTTAGGGTTAATAGGTAGAGATAGCCCATTGGCAGCTAGTTTATGGAAAAGGTTTGCTTGACACCCATCATTAAAATAATGTACACAGCGAAGTGACTTACCAAGTTGGTACTGGGTTTGAAAGACCTTGAAAGGGTAGATTCGGACCGTGTAAGGGATCCATCTTGTCCTCACTGTGTGACCAGTGAAATAATTCATCCACTCTGTGTATCGCGGATCCCACCACTTGGTCAGATTATGTTTCACCTCTAAAACTTTTGGGAATAGTTTCAGATTGTATGGTACTGATGCACCTTTGTAGTTGGTTGTGAACCTTCCCCAATTTGTAGTGTACTTTTGTGATCTTCGTACTGATGGTTCGACTTGTGTTGTAGTGATGATTGTTGTTCTTTCTGTTGCTGTTGTTGCTTTTGCACAAGTTGTAGTACACAAAGTTTCGGTGAGAGTATTGGTCGATGTTTCAGGTGTAGTCTTTCTGATTCGTTTAATCCGAATTTTCTTGCTGCTGTTGTTGCTTCTGCACAAGTTGTAGTACACAAAGTTTCGGTGAGAGTATTGGTCGATGTTTCAGGTGTAGTCTTTCTGATTCGTTTAATCCGAATTTTCTTCTTTTGGGGAGAAGCTTGAGCTGACGCATGATCGGGTGAAGGAGAAGAGAATGTTCTAGTCACATAATGTTTTCCATATTCTATCTTAGCAGTAACTCGAGGAGATTTATTGGCTTCAGCTAACTTGAGCTGACGCATGATCGGGTGAAGGCGAAGAGAATGTTCTAGTCACATAATGTTTTCCATATTCTATCTTAGCAGTAACTCGAGGAGATTTATTGGCTTCAGCTATCGTCACTCCATCACATAGGACTTGCAATATGGGGAGGTTGTTAATGACGAACAAAGCATACACATGGGTTAGCATGATAATCAAATCTCATGTCATTTTGGACTTCTGATTACAAGAAAATCTCATTTATGAGATCTAACGCGCGGTCTATTCAATATTGTAGTACAACCACAAATTTGACCTAAAATACATTAAGTGAGCTCCTAAAAAACTTCTATTACTAATTCATAGAATTTTACTATGCATATCCAAAATATCCATTATCCATACTAGGTAAATACATAGAACAATTAAACTAAATTTTATGTGATCAAAATAAATTGCTAATTGCACATCAAACTCAAGAGGTATACTGTGTATACAGGATGTCTGAAATATTCGTACGTCACATAAACCGCTATGTGATTACAAGCTTCAATAAAAGTTTCATATTTCAGCGCCACTTTAACAAAAACTCAAGTTCAAATAGGATAAATGATGAGGAATCAAAGAACTTTAAACTTTAACAGATTGAATAAAGAAATCAACAATCATAAATAACAATAATAAAATTCATGACAAGTTGAAAATGAAAACAGTTTTGAAGAATAATATGGAAAGATCTTCTCAAAAATGAAGGAATAAATAGCTTGGGCAAAAAGAACCGAGGATCACAATTGGAGAAAGCGACTTTTTTTTACACAGAATAATCGATGAAATGCATAAATGATGGGTGAACCATGAAAAAATATATCAAGGAAAGAACAACTGTACCTACCTATTTGATATTTAGTACCTTCCATAATATCCCCCATATCTACCACCATACTTCTTCTTGTTTTTCTTCTTGTCTTCTTCATCACTTAGGTCTTCCCACTCTTCATCATCCTCTTCTCCTACTTCTTCGTCAGCAACTGTCACCGCTTCTTTGTTCTCCACTTTATTTTCTTGTCCCTCTACTTCTTTGACTTCTACTTTTGTCATTTCCTCTTTAGTTTCACTCGAGTTTCCATCTTCCTCACACTTGGTAGTTTTGTTTGCTTGTTCCAGAGAACTACTGGTCCCATCCACTTTATCCTGTGAAGTCTCGAGCTTCTCAAAAGTAACTTGGTTTTCAGTGTTTTCATCCGTGTTAGTATGATCGTTACTAACGTCAGATAAGGTTGCATTACTTGACGTATTATCTTCAGTATGTGCCACACTTAGCCCATTAGCCTTGGCTTCCCTCTCAATCAACTCCGGATTGTTTTCGCATTCCGCAAACCAATCGAATTTCTCTGCTTTGGCAGGCTCGGATTTCTTCTCTGCTTTTTTCACCTCACGTTTCTCTTTTGGAGAGAGCGAATGTTTCTTGGTTTCTTTCTTGGCACCCACATTTTCCTTGGCTTTCTTTAGTTTATCCTGTAGGTAGGATTCAGCATGACCATCTTTTCCTCGTGTGGATTCGATGGTTTTAAAAGCTTTAGGACTGTCTTCATGGGACCGGTTGGCAACACGGTTCAGAAACCGTAGACTGAAAGAAGAAAAAAGCAAACTGCTAACGAAGATAATTCGCAGTACTCGATTTACAAGAAAAAAGAAGACAACACCAACAACAACAGAAGTTACCGTAACAACTGAGGACAGTTGGGAAACAACTATGAAAGCAAACTGCTAACGAAGATAATTTGCAGTACTCGATTTACAAGAAAAAAGAAGACAACACCAACAACAACAGAAGTTACCGTAACAACTGAGGACAGTTGGGAAACAACTATAAAAGCAAACTGCTAACGAAGATAATTCGCAGTACTCGATTTATAAGAAAAAAGAAGACAACACCAACAACAACAGAAGTTACCGTAACAACTGAGGACAGTTGGGAAACAACTATAAAGATCGTAGAACCAACGCGAAGACCACTTTATTTTACATGGTCTAAAACGTTGGGAACATATGGGCATTTTAATCTTGCTAAAGAAGATACACAACCCAATGCTGAGCAAACAGAAGTAGAAGTTAACGAAGCCTTTCAAGAATTCTTGTCTCCTTCCACTCAAACAAAGAGGTGGCCTAATGCGACTACACCACGGAAAAGGGTTCGACAATCCACTACCCCATACTTTGAACATACTCTGCCGAACCGTTTCAATAGAACAGTATATTATTGGATGTACGAACGAAGGTATGCCCAGCATAGTACACCTACACCTGTAATGGACTCTTGTGGACATATCTCTCTGGAGCCCGACAATCCACTACCCCATACTTTGAACATACTCTGCCGAACCGTTTCAATAGAACTGTATATTATTGGATGTACGAACGAAGGTATGCCCAGCATAGTACACCTACACCTGTAATGGACTCTTGTGGACATATCTCTCTGGAGCGTAGTGAGGAGAGACCGCTCGAGTTGCAGTTCATGGATTACTTGTTCGATACAAGGAGGAGGAAACCTACTCTCAAACTAAACCTAACAACAGTAACCATTAGTGCTCGGGAGTATGAGAGTTTCCTAGCTAGGCATCAGATCTATCGGAATGTTTATGAACAACATTGGGGACTTGCAACCATGTCTCACTGGAACGTTGGGGACACCAGGTTTCAGAAAGTTGACGTCAAGCATAAACTAGGCGCAGACTTTTACGATCGGAGACCTTATAGTTCAACGCGGAGGTGTGATAATATGAACTATCAGGACTTGAATGTCATGGGATTGGGAAACTTCACCTTACCAGACTTCAAGAACAAGAAATACACAATGGCAGACAGCTATGAATACCATGATCCGTTTGTGAAGTATTTGGAAGACCCAGGTCACGTGACTGCAAATTGGACTACAATAGACTTTAACAATGTAGAAATTCCAGTAGGTCCACACCAAAGATATCCGAATGGAACTCTCAAGACTGCTGAAGTCCTCGTGAAAGAAGATTATGAACTTCGAAAAAACTTGTTTGGGAAAAGTTGTGAAATTTATGATGAAGAATTTGCATTTGCTGATGAATTAACAAAACCAAGTGCCGAGTACATCAATCATAGGGAAGAGCAAGACAAGTTCTTTTATAAGAATGTAAGTCGAACGATTGGACCCAAACATGCACAGAAGAGTGTGTATGATGTCTATGAGGAATCAGATTATGAGGATTCATTCAGAAAATGGAAAGAGTTCAAGAAAAATGAAGCACTCAACAATGTATCACTAATGGAAGAGACAAGGGAGAAGAACTATGTAGATCCTCAAGTTATTATAGACCAGGCTTACAAGTATACTACAGTGTATAACATTTTCAAACGCGAAACTGTTCCTACTGTATCCGGAGAGATACCATTCAAGTTTCAGTTGAAAGTTAATCCTGGCGCTTTAAAGGTAGTGCCTTGATCACCGCCCAATATTAGTTGGTTTCTTTTTCTTTTTTTAATAAAAAAAAAGTAGGAAATCAAGAAAAGGAAGTTCCTATGTTTTACTGTTTCGGCTATGTATATTAATTCTAATCTACTATCTTGTGGACATACCTATCCACTAGGTACAATTCAGTATACCTATCTATGTATATTTAAGTAGGTTAATTATAACATCAACTTGGCAGTTGTCCGAAATGTGGCAATTGAGAATTGAGCTAGCGTAATTCAGTTGGTTTCTTTGTCTTTTTTTTAATAAAAAAAAAAGCAGGAAATCAAGAAAAGGAAGTTCCTATGTTTTACTTTTTCGGCTATGTATATTAATTCTAATCTACTATCTTGTGGACATACCTATCCACTAGGTATAATTCAGTATACCTATCTATGTATATTTAAGTAGGTTAATTATAATATCAACTTGGCAGTTGTCCGAAATGTGGCAATTGAGAATTGAGCTAGCGTAAAATGCTCAGACCGCGGCCTGACATTATAGGAATGCTCAAACCCATGTACAGTCGAACCTGTATAATTGGAACCCCTCTAAATGGGAAAACTGGATAAACAGGGAGGGGGGGGGGGGTCGTGGGCCTTCATTTGTAATTGGAGGTAGTGCCTTTATTTAACCTGGATAAGAGGGGGTAAAGTGCTGATCCCTTTGATTCCTAAACAAACAGGTTCGACTGTAATACATTTTATACACTAAATTGAATAACCAAGGGCCGGATCCACTAAGTGAGTTCAAACTCCGTTAAAGTTTTAATCTCGGTTTAAGCAATCTGATTGCTTAATCCGAGAGCTAAACTCACTTCGTGGACCCGGGGGTTAGGATGTGTAGAACTGATAAGATGACTTTTGGATACTAAATTGAATTCTTTCGAAAAATAACATCTGATTAAATTTAATAAAATAAATGTTAAAATAAAATAATAAAACAAGTAAATGTATTGTAAAGGGTGTCCCAATAAGAACGCAAGATTTGAAAGGGCTATAACTTTTTTTTATGTGTTGTTTTCTCTTGTCCAATCTTTGACAGATTGATTGTAAACATATCAAAATTAGTCATCATTGAGTCTAAAACTGTATGTGTTGTTTTCTCTTGTCCAATCTTTGACAGATTGATTGTAAACATATCAAAATTAGTCATCATTGAGTCTAAAACTGTTCAACAACGCGTTAGCATAATAAAATCGACACACTATCACTTTTGCGCGAGCATTTTCCTAGTCGAAATCGTGTCATTTTCCATTTTTCTGACGAGAAATGGCCTCCATGATCACGTACTTTTACCCCCCTAGACTATTTTTTGTGGGGGTATCTAAAGTCACAAGTTTACACCACAAACCCACAATTGAAAGGTGAAATTGAAAGTTGTACCTATCAACGAGATACAGCCTGATTTCCTCGAATTTGTCATCGAAATTTTGTCAAAAGGAAATTAATGTACCATCAAAGTCGAGGAAGTTATTTGTCTGATTATTGTTCCATACAAAATTTCAGAATGTTTACTTTACAAATCATCTAAGAATTCCATTTTATTCCACGGAGAACCATGTTTTATTAAGCAATCAAATCTTGCGTTCATATTGGGACACCCTTTATTTCGTGTAGGCTCACAAATCACTAACTAATAGTCCAAGAATAAGTACTAGAATGATTCTATTGTTTAAATCTTTTGTCAAAAGGAAATTAATGGACCATCAAAGTCGAGGAAGTTATTTGTCTGATTATTGTTCCATACAAAATTTCAGAATGTTTACTTTACAAATCATCTAAGAATTCCTTTTTTTCCACGGAGAACCATGTTTTATTAAGCAATCAAATCTTGCGTTCAAATTGGGACACCCTTTATTTCGTGTAGGCTCACAAATCACTAACTAATAGTCCAAGAATAAGTACTAGAATGATTCTATTGTTTAAATCTAGAGGAAATAAATAAAAAGCACTTAAGTCTATTTATCACAAGTTTACCTGAAAAAGAAAACAAATGCCTTTTTCTATCGTTTTCAAAACGCACTTTAGGAATAGAAAGCCAAGTCCCTACTCCAGGTAAAATATTGAGAGATGGATCTACTCATAAAGTTCAGCCCGAAACAGTCACCATTGTTTCGGTAGTTGACATGGATAACTAAGTTTCAATGAAGACATTGTTTTATAATGGTCAAAGACTGATCTCATCTTTCAGTAAAATATTTGAGAAAACTGTGACTCAGGACCAGCCAAAAGAGTTCCCCAGGTTTAATATACCGAAATCAAAATTTATAAATATTAAATACAGTATTATATTTTATTGCCAGGTAAAATATTGAGAGATGGATCTACTCATTAAGTTCAGCCCGAAACAGTCACCATTGTTTCGGTAGTTGACTTGGATAACTAAGTTTCAATGAAGACATTGTTTTATAATGGTCAAAGACTGGTCTTATCTTTCAGTAAAATATTTGAGAAAACTGTGACTCAGGACCAGCCAAAAGAGTTCCAGGTTTAATATACCGAAATCAAAATTTATAAATATTAAATACAGTATTATATTTTATTTTCCAAATATACCTATCCATGACAATTATACGAGTAAAAAAATACGAGTCTGATGAAATAAAAAATACATGATTAAAAATGATCGCAAAGTAACTTTTTGTTCTTTTCAGTTTAAAATTAGACAAATCTGTCCAAACCAAATTAAATAGAATAATATCAAAGTTATAGTTCGTAATGAACTTATGCCCGAGCTTTGATTTTAAAATTGCTGATAAATAAATATATCCTAGTGGTAAAAAATATTTGTACATGATAAAATTATTATAAAACTTAATAAAAATAAATAAAATTAACTGGTTTACTGTTGGGAACTATTCTATAGAACTGTGTACTTAGTGTAGGGTAAAAAATATATTCCAAGGAAAGTGAATATCAATAGCGTATACTTGAAATAATGTGCGACAACAATTCAACATACTTAAAACTATTCTATACAACTGTGTAGTGTAGGGTAAAAAATATATTCCAAGGAAAGTGAATATCAATAGCGTATACTTGAAATAATGTGCGACAACAATTCAACATACTTATCAAGCATTCCCAGGACGTAAGCGAACGTCAAGTCATCGCTAACGCGCGGTCTATTCAATATTGTAGTATGTACTACCACAAATTTGACCTAGAATACATTAAGTGAGCTCCTAAAATACATTAAGTGAGCTCCTAAAATACATTAAGTGAGCTCCTAAAAAACTTCTATTACTAATTCATAGAATTTTACTATGCATATCCAAAATACCCATTATCCATACTAGGTAAATACATAGAACAATTAAACTAAATTTTATGTGATCAAAATAAATTGCCAATTGCACATCAAACTCAAGAGGTATACTGTGTATACAGGATGTCTGAAATATTCGTACGTCACATAAACCGCTATGTGATTACAAGCTTCAATAAAAGTTTCATATTTCAGCGCCACTTTAACGCGCGGTCTATTCAATATTGTAGTACTACCACAAATTTGACCTAAAATACATTAAGTGAGCTCCTAAAAAACTTCTATTACTAATTCATAGAATTTTACTATGCATATCCAAAATATCCATTATCCATACTAGGCAAATACATAGAACAATTAAACTAAATTTTATGTGATCAAAATAAATTGTTAATTGCACATCAAACTCAAGAGGTATACAGGATGGGTGAAATATTCGTACGTCACATACACCGCTATGTGATTAAACTTTGAAAACGGGATACCTATGTGATTGCAAGCTTCAATAAAAGTTTCATATTTCAGCGCCACTTTAACAAAAACTCAAGTTCAAATAGGATAAATGATGAGGAATCAAAGAACTTTAAACTTTAACAGATTGAATAAAGAAATCAACAATCATAAATAACAATAATAAAATTCATGACAAGTTGAAAATGAAAACAGTTTTGAAGAATAATATGGAAAGATCTTCTCAAAAATGAAGGAATAAATAGCTTGGGCAAAAAGAACCGAGGATCACAATTGGAGAAAGCGACTTTTTTTTACACAGAATAATTAAATACATAGAACAATTAAACTAAATTTTATGTGATCAAAATAAATTGCTAATTGCACATCAAACTCAAGAGGTATACAGGATGTCTGAAATATTCGTACGTCACATAAACCGCTATGTGATTACAAGCTTCAATAAAAGTTTCATATTTCAGCGCCACTTTAACAAAAACTCAAGTTCAAATAGGATAAATGATGAGGAATCAAAGAACTTTAAACTTTAACAGATTGAATAAAGAAATCAACAATCATAAATAACAATAATAAAATTGATGGCAAGTTGAAAATTAAAACAGTTTTGAAGAATAATATGGAAAGACCTTCTCAAAATTGAAGGAATAAATAGCTTGGGCAAAAAGAACCGAGGATCACAAAATAATCGATGAAATGCATAAATGATGGGTGAACCATGAAAAAAATATATCAAGGAAAGAACAACTATACCTACCTATTTGATATTTAGTACCTTCCATAATATCCCCCATATCTACCACCAGACCTCTTTTTGTTTTTCTTCTTGTCTTCTTCATCACTTAGGTCTTCCCACTCTTCATCATCCTCTTCTCCTACTTCTTCGTCAGCAACTGTCACCGGAAAACAGTTTTGAAGAATAATATGGAAAGGAAAGACCTTCTCAAAAATGAAGGAATAAATAGCTTGGGCAAAAAGAACCGAGGATCACAATTGGAGAAAGCGACTTTTTTTTACACAGAATAATCGATGAAATGCATAAATGATGGGTGAACCATGAAAAAATATATCAAGGAAAGAACAACTGTACCTACCTATTTGATATTTAGTACCTTCCATAATATCCCCCATATCTACCACCATACTTCTTCTTGTTTTTCTTCTTGTCTTCTTCATCACTTAGGTCTTCCCACTCTTCATCATCCTCTTCTCCTACTTCTTCGTCAGCAACTGTCACCGATATATCAAGGAAAGAACAACTGTACCTACCTATTTGATATTTAGTACCTTCCATAATATCCCCCATATCTACCACCATACTTCTTCTTGTTTTTCTTCTTGTCTTCTTCATCACTTAGGTCTTCCCACTCTTCATCATCCTCTTCTCCTACTTCTTCGTCAGCAACTGTCACCGCTTCTTTGTTCTCCACTTTATTTTCTTGTCCCTCTACTTCTTTGACTTCTACTTTTGTCATTTCCTCTTTAGTTTCACTCGAGTTTCCATCTTCCTCACACTTGGTAGTTTTGTTTGCTTGTTCCAGAGAACTACTGGTCCCATCCACTTTATCCTGTGAAGTCTCGAGCTTCTCAAAAGTAACTTGGTTTTCAGTGTTTTCATCCGTGTTAGTATGATCGTTACTAACGTCAGATAAGGTTGCATTACTTGACGTATTATCTTTCATTTGATTGTTCCAGAGAACTACTAGTCCCATCCACTTTATCCTGTGAAGTCTCGAGCTTCTCAAAAGTAACTTGGTTTTCAGTGTTTTCATCCGTGTTAGTATGATCGTTACGTTTTGTTTGCTTGTTCCAGAGAACTACTGGTCCCATCCACTTTATCCTGTGAAGTCTCGAGCTTCTCAAAAGTAACTTGGTTTTCAGTGTTTTCATCCGTGTTAGTATGATCGTTACTAACGTCAGATAAGGTTGCATTACTTGACGTATTATCTTCAGTATGTGCCACACTTAGCCCATTAGCCTTGGCTTCCCTCTCAATCAACTCCGGATTATTTTCGCATTCCGCAAACCAATCGAATTTCTCTGCTTTGGCAGGCTCGGATTTCTTCTCTGCTTTTTTCACCTCACGTTTCTCTTTTGGAGAGAGCGAATGTTTCTTGGTTTCTTTCTTGGCACCCACATTTTCCTTGGCTTTCTTTAGTTTATCCTGTAGGTAGGATTCAGCATGACCATCTTTTCCTCGTGTGGATTCGATGGTTTTAAAAGCTTTAGGACTGTCTTCATGGGACCGGTTGGCAACACGGTTCAGAAACCGAGGAGGTGTATTGGCATTATGAGATTGCCGTGGCCTACCGGAAAATCGGTCAGGTTTCCTATCATAGTCCAAATTATCATATTCTTTGAAATTGGTGTTGAATTTGTTGTTTGTGGTCGATTTGTTTGCCTCAAAATTGGTTCGTGGTTTGAAATCTGAAAGAAAAAATGATGAATAATTAATTTTATTACAAGAGATTAAGATAACGAAGCTCGTCTGTTTAAGATAAAATCTGTCCCCGGGGAAAAAGTTCAAACGGTCGTGACGTCTTTGAAAGTAATGTGCAGAAACGCATGCGCACGAACATTAGACTAGTGTCGCTTGGAATTTGATGTGACGTCATCGCGTACGGGAGGCTATGTCGTGACGTCATTTTTAGATCGATTTATCTCAGGATCTAGAGGTCGTAGAAGAAAAAGGAAAAATTCCCTAGTTCCTCATTTTCTCTGTTCTTTCACTTTAAAACCTCGCCACATAAGGTCTATTATATCATTTCAATGAGAACCTACCTACCTATCTCACAGACATAGATAGTGGACAAGTTACTTACTTCTAGTTCTCTGTATATTACTCTGGTGGTGCCCATCATGTTTAGATCCATACTTGCTGTGACTGTCTGCTATCGGATAATGCACATAAGTTACACTCTGTAGATTCTCAGGCACAGGAATATCCTTATGTACGTAAGTAACACTCTGTAGATTTTCAGGCACAGGAATATCTTTGTGTACATATGTGACGGTTTGACCATTTTCTATGTCTGCTGGGTTATTCTCATGGAAGGAGCTAGGTAACTGGATGACCTCTATGGATTTGCTAGTTTCAACTTCTTGGTTCTCTAGCAAGTATTCCTTCAAGCTCTCTTGGTTCTCTTGAATGGCTGCCTTGAGGAAGCTGAAATTCTTCGACTTGCCCGGCTTTTTGGCTACGGGAGCTATTTCTGTGAAGAAAATGGGAACACAGATATGGTAACTGATGAAACATGTATTTATGGCTAGGACCACATTTTAAAATTACGACATAGTATTTAAGGGTCAGTAAAAATTCGATATACCTACACAAAGGTTACAATTTACTTAGGTTTACACTTTGAGACTTAGCTGTAGGGGCAAACATCAATAAAGGATGGGTTGAGCTTATACGAATCTACTTAAGTCTATGAAGAGATTGTGGCTACCAGGATAAATGATACAAAAAAGTTGTTTGATTTTTTTTTTTTTTTTTTTTTTTAATGCAAAGGTTCAAATTTACCTGTATGGTAACTTGTGCAGTTTCTCCAAAGGTGTTAGCAGAAGGTCCCTGGTTGTGAGTATGGCTTTGTTCTGCATTAAACTTTTCCTGTCTTATTCTCTGCAGTCTATTCTGAAACACTACCTGGACATCACAGGAGCATTGGACTGAGGTTGACTTGGTTCCGAGGAGTAGAACATCATGGTTTTGATTTGAAGCTGGCTTGTGTTGGTTTTCTGAAAAAGTTGTTTGATTTTTTTTTTTTTTTTAATGCAAAGGTTCAATTTACCTGTATGGGTAACTTGTGCAGTTTCTCCAAAGGTGTTAGCAGAAGGTCCCTGGTTGTGAGTATGGCTTTGTTCTGCATTAAACTTTTCCTGTCTTATTCTCTGCAGTCTATTCTGAACACTTCCTGACATCATAGGAGCATTGGACTGAGGTTGACTTGGTTCCGAGGAGTAGAACATATGGTTTTGATTTGAAGCTGGCTTGTGTTGGTTTTCTGAAAATGCAGCGATCACAAAGAGGTTGATTTCAAAAAGGAATTTAATTTATTTTTATATTATTTATTATTTTTTTTTTTAAGTTTGTAGCAAATGTGGATTTGGTTCTCTGAATAATATGCTTTGATCATTTACCTATCTATATCAGACCACAAGCATCTAATGTAGAAGTTGTTGTTTCATTGGTACAAAATAAAAATGGCAGTGAAACTCTTAAAAAATAAGAAAACTTCAGTTGAAAGTTCAACTTTATTCACTTACCATTGTTGGCTTCATAGTACTGCTGTGTTGAGACCATATTAACACCCGCATCCTTAGCAGAGTTATACTGAACATTGGCCTGAGCTTCATACACTGCCTGTGATCCCACGTAGTACATCCCGTCTTGTTGTGATTCATATTGGTTGACACTAGGGGCGCTCGTGTAAGGTACAGTCTGTACATAGGTTAAGTTGGAATTGTCATGGTAGGTCACAGAGTTGTTTTGAATCTGAGAGGTCACATAGGGTGATTGTGTCTGAGAGGCCACATAGGGTGACTGGGTCTGAGAGGTCACATAGGGAGACTGGGTCTGAGAGGTCACATAGGGAGACTGGGTCTGAGAGGTCACATAGGGTGACTGGGTTTGAGAACTCACAAAGGGTGAATTTGTCTGAGAAGTCACATAGGTGGGTGCAGCATATATTTCACAGTCTTGGGTTGCATAATGTTGCATCGTAGGAGCAACTTCTTTCATCAAGGCTTCCTGCTGGGCATTGAAATGTTCAATATCTTTGTTAGTGAAGTGAGGAATGGCAGGTGTCTGTGCTGCTATTGTCTTGGGTGGGATTGTTAGGGAGGGAGGGGGTACAGAGAGATCAGGAAGTGCAGGGATATTGTTCTCAGTAGAATATTGTCCAATAGTTTCAGGGGTGTAGCTATGGGTCTCCCTAGGGTGTGAGGCATGTTCAGTGTACGAGGTATTGGGTTCTACAGGTACAGAAGTGATGGCTCTTCGCTTCTCCACTGCAGCTGGTTGCCGGTGATAGTTGTGTGAAGTCACTTGTTGGTACATGGGCTGCTGACTTGAGGGATTTTCAGTCAACACCTGGGCATTGTTATAGACATGTTGTGCTGCTTTATTTTCCGAGGGGAAGTTATAGTTGCCGGCGACAGTTTGCTGATCCATCATTGTTTGTCTACGAATATGCTGATTTCTGTATGTGTTTGAATCAGGCACTTGGTTATGTGAATGCTGATGTAAATATGAGTCTGAAAGATTAGTCACCTTGTTTTGGTTACGAGAATGATGACTTGTAGTGAATGTTGAGTCAGCGTCAGTAGGTGCCTGTTCATTGTCATATGGATTCTGATTACGAGAATGATGACTTGTAGTGAATGTTGAGTCAGCGTCAGTAGGTGCCTGTTCATTGTCATATGGATTTACATTTGCTCCTTGGCTCTGTGTATATTCATTACCGTATAGATTTGAATTAGTCACTGGGTACTGTGCTTGCTGATTAGTATGATGCATTGCTTCAGCAGTCTGGTTCCTTACAGACTGATTGGAATAAATCACTTGGTTTTGTCCTGATGGATTGGTATACTGCATTGCTTCAGCATGTTGATTTCTTGCTGCCTGATTAACATACTGCACTGCTCCAGTTTCTTGGTTGTAGCTCTGCTGATTTTTGTAAGGCTTTGAACTGTTAGTCATTTCAATGTGAGAATGTTGGAGGTAGGGACTTGATTCAGGGATCTGTTGACTCACATAAGTATTTGAATCAGGAGTTTGTTGATTCATGTAGGGATTTGTATTATTCACTGAAGGATGGACTTGATCAGAGTAGATACCTACACCAGCACGTTGGTTGTCCAAGTAGTCATTAATGGTCGGATAGACATTTATGTCAGCATGTTGTTGATAGGGATCATGTCTGTCCTTGTGAATGACAGTGTACTGATTCTGATGTGACAAAGGAGGTGCAGACATTTGCTGAGGTATAACAGCTACAGGTGATTGCTGAGGAATAGCAGCTCATTATTCACTGAAGGATGGACTTGATCAGAGTAGATACCTACACCAGCACGTTGGTTGTCCAAGTAGTCATTAATAGTCGGATAGACATTTACGTCAGCATGTTGTTGATAGGGATCATGTCTGTCCTTGTGAAAGACAGTGTACTGATTCTGATGTGACAAAGGAGGTGCAGACATTTGCTGAGGTATAACAGCTACAGGTGATTGCTGAGGAATAGCGGCTGTCACAGGTTGATGGGCGATAGAAGCTCTCGGTGGTTGTTGGGACATGGCAGCCGATGGTGCTGGGTAGTTGCTCACATCTTGGTATTCAGGTTGAGGGGGAAAGGATGTATCTACTGAAGGCGGTGGATAAGACCTAGTTCTAGTCTCTTCAACATAGGTGACATTGGAAGACTTGGGGGATTCAAGGTGGACTTCAGTTATTCTGAAAATACAATATTGACATTTTCAGATAACTTGCTGCATGTAGTATTTCACAATTGGTATTCTTTCAAAAATAATAGCATTCACAATAAATCTACATTGTGGGTAAGACCTAGCTCTAGTCTCTTCAACATAGGTGACATTGGAAGACTTGGGGGATTCAAGGTGGACTTCAGTTATTCTGAAACAATTCCAAATATAATATTGACATTTTCAGATAACTTGCTGCATGTAGTATTTCACAATTGGTATTCTTTCAAAAATAATAGCATTCACAATAAATCTACAGCCACTTTGCTTAGGAAAAGAAAACATTACTACTCACCTTTCCAGAATTTCATCGACTTCACTCATTTTGGGTGGTGTGGGTTCTTTCTGGGCAATATCATTCACTATGGTTCTGCGGATGTTCAATCCTCTGGCAATGGTTAAATTCCCTCTAGCACCAGATGTACCCCTTCTTCTTGTTTCAGTTTGGGTAGGAGTTCTGTCTACTTGTACAGGTGGGGTTCTGAAAGGAGACAAAGGCAATATTGAAATTAAATGTTGTTGTCAAATGTCGGGAACTTGGCCAATAATTCATTCTTCTATGTGCATTCCAATATTTTTTCCACTTTTTTTAAAAGAGGTTTGACAGAGGGAACTGTAACTGCTATGGTCTTATCATCCCGAAATCGAAGAGAGAAGGAAGCTATGTGCATCCCAATATTTTTCCACTTTTTTTAAGAGGTTTGACAGAGGGAACTGTAACTGCTATGGTCTTATCATCCCAAAATCGAAGAGAGAAGGAAGACAGGATAGGAGAAAGCCAGCTGTTCCAAGAAGGAACATTATCCCAGCAGGATAAAATCCGCCCCGGGCGGGAATCAAACTGTGGCCTAGCGCTTACAAGGCAGACACACTACCAACTAAGCTAGCTAGGCTGGCTTCACTTAGGTTTAATTGAACAGAACAAAAGACCTCAGATTTTTTCCAAGTGATATTCCAAACATACAATAAAAAGAAAACTGATAGGTATTTAACCTATGTAAAATTATGTAAAAAAAAAGACTTATTTTTTCTACAACTTACAATTCCACATGGGTTTATATGTAAAATTATGTAAAAAAAAGACTTATTTTTTCTACAACTTACAATTCCACATGGGTTTGAGGTTCATCATATTTGTCCTGGTCCCACTCTCTCTTCCAATTTCTACCATCAGCTGCCTTGGACCTTTGAATTCTTTCATCATCAATGTTCTTTCGATCATCTCTCCACTGTCTTTCTCCCATGTCCAATCTTCTATTGAGGCCCCCACCTCTGTTTCTGTCATTTCTTCTTCCTCGGAAATCATTGTGCTGCTTTTCCTACAAGTCAGATCAGAAAGTATTATAAGCCTATCAAACAAGGGATGTATACAAGAGATCCTTCATAGTAAAGTTCATTTTTTTAGGTACCTACCTAGGTACTGTAAAACAGGGTGACTTGGCCCACTTTTGAGCAAAACAAAGTGATTTACTTATTCATTTGACAGATTCTCATACACTTACATTGCTAAATGGACCAGGACCTTCGTCAAAGTCCCTTTCATCATCAGCAAGGAAACTTCTGGGATCTGGTGGAGGTCCATCTGTTACACCATTAGCAAGGCGGGGACTTTTGAATTCCTCTCGTTTAGGGCCAAGTCTGCTCTGAACGGAGGACTTCTCATGAGGGTTAAAGGAGTGTGAATCAATTCTGAGGTCCCTTTATTCCCATGGCCATGAGGCAGGGGTAGGGCTGGTAGTTACCTACCTTATGGGTGTGAAAGACTCTAATAAACCCCGCAAAGTTAACTAACTACCTGCCTTACATTATTCCATAATCCTTCCATTTCCTCTTTCCAGGTCCGGTTACAAAACTGCCAAGCTGGAAACCATCAAAGAAGAAAATCCATCTGACGAAGAAACCAAACACAAACCTCGCAACAGAAGTCGTGATAGGAAACGACACCGGAGTCGTAGCAGAAGCAGAGAGAGGAAGAGAAGTCGGGAGAGAAACAGAAGTGAAAGTAGAGAGAGGAAAAGAAGTCGGAGTAGAGATAGAAAGCGAAGGTCGAGTAGAGAAAGAAGGAGGAGTCGTGAGAGGAGAAGGAGTCATAGTAGAGAGAGAAAGAGAAGTCATAGTAGAGAAAGAAGAAGGAGTACGAGTAGAGACAGACAGAGAAGGAGAAGGTCGCCTAGTAATGAGAAGGAGAGATCGAGGAAGAGGAGGAGAAGTGCAAGTGAGGAGAGAAAACCAATTCATCGTCGTGGAAGCATGTCTCCTCCTGAAGATAATGAGTAAGTTTCAATTGATTTTTTTTTCTTGCTTCTAAACTTACCTTAATATTAAATTCAAACAAATACCTACCTACCTAAAAAAAAAATCTTTTCTAAACAACTCGTATGTTTTCCCACTATAAATACATCCTCAGGGAGCCCTCCCTTGACTTCTTTTGCATTAATTTTGCCTTGAATCATGAATGATTGATTAGAGTAGATTTGTAGGAACAATAAGATCGTTTAATCAATTGTTTATTCCTTGTTTCAGTTCCCAAGAAGAGCAAGAACCGTGTGTGGGCAAGATCTTGGACTCAACTTGAGAAAACAAAAAATCGTAAGTCTGAGCAGACAGTCGGAATTAATTTTTCATTTGTTGCAGAGGTGATCCATCCCTGAGAAATCCAGACCGACCTTCCACCCTACTGGAGCTGCAGACCCCCCTAGAACCTGAGACTGATAAGAGAACCAAACGTATGAACAAGATATCCTCCCCTGAGAGATGGGAGATTAAACAGGTGAGTCATCGAGAGCAAATCAAGTCATAAAATTTAGCGAGGATTATTGATCTTTTTTTTAGACTGCCAGCGTAGGACAGGGAAGTCCCTTTTAGACAGCTTTTCAGTAATCTCGTTTTTAAGAACTAAAGTTTTTTTTTCATCATAATGATAGTTTGCAATAATTCCTTGTCATTTACCTATTTTCTATTTAGTTACCAACAGTGTGTTGCATAGTGCTGATTCCCCTTCAGTGGATTTTGAATGTCGAACTAAATTGTTGTGAATCGATCAATTGATCAAACCTGGGATCAGACGAGATTTATTTATTTTATAAAACACTCTTCGCGATGTTTTCAGTCACAGACTGTAGGTATATCCTGTGAAATCCTTTCTATGTTTATCATTTGTGGAAAATAAAAACTCCATACATTAAATGTACAAATATTTATTGGTCTTCTATTTTAGATGTTGTCAGCCAACTGCATTGACAAGAGTGAGTTACCTGACTTTGACGAGGAGACTGGCCTGTTACCTAAGGCAACGTCTGCTATTGTCCAAAGGTCACCATTACCATCCCTGGATCTAACAGGTACATGTGAGATATTTCTACCTCGGGAGGGAAGAAAGAAAAGAATTTCAAGATTCAGGAGGAAATCAAATTCACCGTAGGTGGTTGTGTCTTTTTCTTTTGTCTTTTCCCGTTTTTTTTTTTCGAACTTTATGCTTTATTTTTTGATTTTTGATTTCTTGATTTTCTTGCTTGTTTTTTTGCCTCTCTTTATGCTTTTTTCTTTTTTTTTTTAATGCTTCTTTTATTTTTCAATAATTGTGGCTAGCTTCACATACTTAAAATTGCGTTCTAAGTTTTATCCCACTTTAACAAATATTCCCTCGTATAATATCCCTGAAGACAGAATGGCGGTTTTGTTTTAGCATTTTTATTTTATTTTTGGCCATTTTAAAAATTAAAATAAAAATTTTAGAATTAAAATTTCATCAAAAATTTTCAATTAATTTTTTGTGGTCCAATTTCATTTAAAAATCATTGTCCTTTAGACTACTTTGGAGGGATAAATTACATTTTCGCATGTCTAAGGGAAAATGTTTTACAAAAATCCCTCACTTTGAAATTTATCCCGCTGTGGAATAGATGGCTATGTTCACCTATGTACAACAAACCATAAAAGGAAAGGAAAACAAATTTCAAGAAAACGTACCCAAACGATGGACTTTAAATAAAATTGAGTTTTATTCAATAATTCCTTGTAATTGTAGAATTTCCATCAAAATGGACGAAGTTCAAAAGTTGGAACACCTTTCCTTGGTGTCCAAAGTGTGCACTGAGCTAGAAAACCACTTGGGACTGGATGACAAAGACTTGGGTAAGGATCAAAAAAGAGGAAAGGAAAACAAATTTCAAGAAAAGAAAACGTACCCAAACGATGGACTTTGAATTGAGTTTTATTCAATAATTCCTTGTAATTGTAGAATTTCCATCAAAATGGACGAAGTTCAGAAGTTGGAACACCTTTCCTTGGTGTCCAAAGTGTGCACTGAGCTAGAAAACCACTTGGGACTGGATGACAAAGACTTGGGTAAGGATCCTTACTATGTAGATTAGTACCCATATTTAGACCCAGTTCAGTCCATAATGGTAATATTACCAGATATTGATTATAACGAGACAGCTGGGTTCTTGATGGTTCTGATCCCCGAAATTGTTCTTCATTCCAAGATTTTCAAAGCCTCAGTTCTAGTATTGGTACCATGCATTTCGAGTAGAACACACAACTTGCAAGAATTGGTCAACCTGAGTTCACAAATCCAAGATTCAGAAATATCTAGAACCAAGCTAGATTAGGAGTATGGATGGCATCCTGGTTAGTGATGGGCCGAGTGAATGATTTTACTCGAGTGGACTCGAGTTTGACTTCACTCGAGTCCACTCAATTATTATTTTGTTCCACTTAGTGATGGGCCGAGTGAATGATTTTACTCGAGTGGACTCGAGTTTGACTTCACTCGAGTCCACTCAATTATTATTTTGTTCCACTCGAGTGGAAAAAAAACTATTCATTGGGTTCTCTGACCCGAGTTCACTCGCGCACTCGCCAAATATTATTGCAACATACAGTTTCTATTCGAGTACAAATCTATTCGTCAGAAAAACTATTCGTTAATTCGTTTGAACGAGTTGAATGATTCACTACCCCCCTCTCCCCTCTTGCCTCTTACTAGATGATGATGATGCAAGAAAAACTGAAGAGTTGAACGAGTTGAATGATTCACTACCCCCCTCTCCCCTCTTGCCTCTTACTAGATGATGATGCAAGAAAGCCCCTCTTCGATTTCGTGACGATAAGACCTCAGTAGTTTCAGTTCTCTCTATCAAACCTCCTAAGGAGTGTCCACACATAGTCGACTCCGCCGTCGATGGACGTCGACTGAAACCGTACACTGCCTCGACAACATAGATTCACCTCGTCGATCGACGGCGTCGGCTATGTGTGGACACAGCTTGAGAAAACAAAAAATCGTAAGTCTGAGCAGACAGTCTGAATTAATTTTTCATTTGTTGCAGAGGTGATCCATCCCTGAGAAATCCAGACCGACCTTCCACCCTACTGGAGCTGCAGACCCCCCTAGAGCCTGAGACTGATAAGAGAACCAAACGTATGAACAAGATATCCTCCCCTGAGAGATGGGAGATTAAACAGGTGAGTCATCGAGACCAAGTCAAGTCATTAAATTTAGCGAGGAGTATTGATCTTTTTTTTTAGACTGCCAGCGTAGGACAGGGAAGTCCCTTTTAGACAGCTTTTCAGTAATCTCGTTTTTAAGAACTAAAGTTTTTTTTTCATCATAATGATAGTTTGCAATAATTCCTTGTCATTTACCTATTTTCTATTTAGTTACCAACAGTGTGTTGCATAGTGCTGATTCCCCTTCAGTGGATTTTGAATGTCGAACTAAATTGTTGTGATATGCCGAGAGTTTCCGAACGAAAACCCGAATATCATCGACTCGCTCGCCTAATCGACTCTCGAGTGAGAAATCGGCGCGGTGTAATTTCCAGGAATAAATACCTATTCAACTCGATTAATTTCCACTCGAGTTGGAAAATAATCGAGTAGAAAATAATCGAGTTGAAAAATCTCACTCGAGTCCCATCACTGAATTGCTCTTCATTCCAAGATTTTCAAAGCCTCAGTTCTAGTATTGGTACGTGGTACCATGCATTTCAAGTAGAACACACAAAACAACAGACAACTTGCAAGAATTGGCCAACCTGAGTTCACAAATCCAAGATTCAGAAATGTCTAGAACCCAGCTAGATTAGGAGTATGGATGGCATACTGGTTAAATTCTAAAAGTCGGCACGGTGTAATTTCCAGGAATAAATATTCAACTCGATTAATTTCCACTCGAGTTACAACTCGAGTTGGAAAATA
>NW_007378509.1:69581-99377 GCF_000475195.1 Diaphorina citri
CTCTTCCGATCTCAACAAATACTTTATTTTATTGCTCAGGAGGGTTAAAGGAGTGTGAATCAATTCTGAGGTCCCTTTATTCCCATGGCCATGAGGCAGGGGTAGGGCTGGTAGTTACCTACCTTATGGGTGTGAAAGACACTAATAAACCCCGCACAGTTAACTAACTACCTGCCTTACATTATTCCATAATCCTTCCATTTCCTCTTTCCAGGTCCGGTCACAAAACTGCCAAGCTGGAAACCATCAAAGAAGAAAATCCATCTGACGAAGAAACCAAACACAAACCTCGCAACAGAAGTCGTGATAGGAAACGACACCGGAGTCGTAGCAGAAGCAGAGAGAGGAAGAGAAGTCGGGAGAGAAACAGAAGTGAAAGTAGAGAGAGGAAAAGAAGTCGGAGTAGAGATAGAAAGCGAAGGTCGAGTAGAGAAAGAAGGAGAAGTCGTGAGAGGAGAAGGAGTCATAGTAGAGAGAGAAAGAGAAGTCATAGTAGAGAAAGAAGAAGGAGTGCGAGTAGAGACAGACAGAGAAGGAGAAGGTCGCCTAGTAATGAGAAGGAGAGATCGAGGAAGAGGAGGAGAAGTCCGAGTGAGGAGAGAAAACCAATTCATCGTCGTGGAAGCATGTCTCCTCCTGAAGATAATGAGTAAGTTTCGATTGATTTTTTTCTTGCTTCTAAATTTACCTTAATATTAAATTCAAACAAATACTTACCTACCTAAAAAAAAAAAAATTCTAAACAACTCGTTGTATGTTTTCCCACTATAAATACATCCTCAGGAAGCCCTCTTCGTCCTCGACTTCTTTTGCATTAATTTTGCCTTGAATCATGAATGATTGATTACTTAGAGTAGGTTTGTAGGAACAATAAGATCGTTTAATCAATTGTTTATTCCTTGTTTCAGTTCCCAAGAAGAGCAAGAACCGTGTGTGGGCAAGATCTACTCGGGCAAAGTAGCCAACATAGTTCAGTTTGGTTGTTTCATTCAACTGGAAGGCTTTCGTAAGCGCTGGGAAGGTTTGGTGCACATATCCCAGCTTAGAAGAGAAGGCAGAGTTACTAACGTGACGGATGTGGTGTCCAAGGGAATGCGAGTTAAGGTGAGATAGTTAATTTATTATGATTTATTTATCTGGCTGGGGGACATTAAACAGGGATTAGTCCAGCTTAGTCTGACCGGGGACTTTATACAGGGAGCATACCATCCTGAATTCCCCTTTGTTAAAGAAATAGCAAAGATTGAGTGCGAGAGTGCGAAGGGCATCCACTCGTAAAATTTGTAACCAAAACCAAATGTCAGCCCAAAGCAATCACCCTAGATAGGGCTGAATGAGAGGCTGACGAAAAACGCCGACCCCGTCTGTACACAGAAAAAGGTAAAGAAGAAGAATTCACCTTTTTATTTTGCACCACATTCCTTTACAATTTCACATCCATGAATGAAATGTTTACATCCATGAATGAAATTTACAATTTTACATCCGTGAATGAAAAAGTTTGGTCAGAATTTTTTTGCCCTGGTCGGGATTCGAACCCGCCATCGCGGAGTTAGAGTCAGTGCTCTCAACTAAAGGAGCCACAGAGGTATGCTGATTAATTATCTTTAATTTTCTAACCATCTCCCTGATTACTTTAGCCAGCTTGGTTAGTAGTGCGCCTGCCTTGGAAACGCTAGGCCGCGGGTTCGATTCCCGCCCGGGGCGCATTTTATTCTGAACGGATAATGTTCCTTCTCGGAACGGCTAGCTTTCTCCTATCCTGTCTTCCTTCTCTCTTCGATTTCGGGACAATAAGACATTAGCAGTTACAGTTCCCTCTATCAAATTTCTTTTAAAAAATCTCTGCTACTGGTTTCAGGTGAAAGTTCTATCAATGACAGGCCAGAAGATATCACTGGCAATGAAAGACGTAGATCAAGAGACTGGGGAAGACTTGAACCCATCCAGTAACACTTTACTTTCTCCTATATTGTCTTCCTTCTCTCTTCGATTTCGGGACAATAAGACATTAGCAGTTACAGTTCCCTTAATCAAATTTCTTTTAAAAAATCTCTGCTACTGGTTTCAGGTGAAAGTTCTATCAATGACAGGCCAGAAGATATCTCTGGCAATGAAAGACGTAGATCAAGAGACTGGGGAAGACTTGAACCCATCCAGTAACACTTTACTAGCCAATAGAGAACGGTAAGTGACTTTCTGTTCTGCTAGTTCGAGGCCAGCTAGATGCTAAAAAAAGTAGGCACTGAAATGAAAAAAATAATAAAATCAAACATTGCCAGCCTAGTTAGCTTGGAATTTGGAAAGTAGCTCGTCTACCATGTAAACGCTAGGTCGCGGGTTCGATTCTCGCCCGGGGTGAACTTCATTCTATACATATGAGGTTCGTTCTCGGAACGGCTAGTTTTCTCCTATCCTGTCCCCTCTTCGGTTTCGTGACGATAAGACCTCAGTAGGTTCAGTTCTCCCTATCAAACCTCCTAAGGAGTGTCCACACATAGTCGACCCCGCCGTCGATGGACGTCGACTGAAACCGTACACTGCCTCGACAACATAGATTCACCTCGTCGATCGACGGCGTCGGCTATGTGTGGTGAAAAAAGTAGGCACTGAAATGAAAAAATAATAAAATCAAACATTGCCAGCCTAGTTAGCTTGGAATTTGGAAAGTAGCTCGTCTACCATGTAAACGCTAGGACGCGGGTTCGATTCTCGCCCGGGGTGAACTTCATTCTATACATATGAGGTTCGTTCTCGCAACGGCTAGTTTTCTCCTATCCTGTCACCTCTTCGATTTTGTGACGATAAGACCTCAGTAGTTTCAGTTCGCTCTATCAAACCTCCTAAGGAGTGTCCACACATAGTCGATCCCGCCGTCGATGGACGTCGACTGAAACCGTACACTGCCTCGACAACATAGATTCACCTCGTCGATCGACGGCGTCGACAATGTGTGGACACAACTTGAGAAAACAAAAAATCGTAAGTCTGAGCAGACAGTCGGAATTAATTTTTCATTTGTTGCAGAGGTGATCCATCCCTGAGAAATCCAGACCGACCTTCCACCCTACTGGAACTGCAGACCCCCCTAGAACCTGAGACTGATAAGAGGACCAAACGTATGAACAAGATATCCTCCCCTGAGAGATGGGAGATTAAACAGGTGAGTCATCGAGAGCAAATCAAGTCATAAAATTTAGCGAGGATTATTGATCTTTTTTTTAGACTGCCAGCGTAGGACAGGGAAGTCCCTTTTTGACAGCTTTTCAGTAATCTCGTTTTTAAGAACTAAGGTTTTTTTTTCATCATCATAATGATAGTTTGCAATAATTCCTTGTCAATACCTATTTTCTATTTAGTTACCAACAGTGTGTTGCATAGTGCTGATTCCCCTTCAGTGGATTTTGAATGTCGAACTAAATTGCTGTGAATCGATCAACTGATCAAACCTGGGATCAGACGAGATTTGTTTATTTTATAAAACACTCTTCGCGATGTTTTCAGCCACAGACTGTAGGTATATCCTGTGAAATCCTTTCTATGTTTATCATTTGTGGAAAATAAAACCTCCATACAAAAAATGTACAAATATTTATTGGTCTTCTGTTTTAGATGTTGTCAGCCAACTGCATTGACAAGAGTGAGTTACCTGACTTTGACGAGGAGACTGGCCTGTTACCTAAGGAAGCTGTGGAGGAGGAAGATATTGAGATAGAAATGGTGGAGGATGAACCTCCTTTCCTCAATGGACATGGTAGAAATCTACATGAGCTCAGTCCGGTAAGTAAGAGAATTCATCAATCATCAAGTATGCCGAGAGGCGCTTGAACTCGTGAACGTTTGAAGCGATGAAGCGTCAGAGCCTCCAAGGTTTTTCGGCATTTTCATAGAAAGAACTGTAAGAACTGAGGTCTTATCGTCCCTAACTCAAAGAGACATTATAGTAGAAAGGACATTATAGGAGAAAGCTCGCCACTCCGAGAACGAACCTAATCTGTTTAGGCTAAAGTTCGCCCCGGGTGAGAATCATATCCTCTACCTAGCACTTACAAGGCAGGATAAAGTTTGCCCGGGTGGGAATCGAAGCCGCGACCTAGCGCTTACAAGGCAGGGCACCTGCCTTCCAAGCTAACTAGGCTGGCCCGGTAAATGTTTTTTTTTTTTTTTTTTTTTTTTTTTTTTTCACAAACCTTGGCTTAGCTATCTTATTATTTTTTTTAACTATATAAACCTGAAGTTTGGGTGTAAGAGCTCCTATAGGAGAACCCTGCCACTTAAAAGAATCCATAATAAAAAGTTGGTTCTTCGAGTGCTTTACCCTCCCCACCATTTGGCTACAGACTACCCGCCTCCTAACAATAACCCAGTCTGAGTGGGGTTGGAAAAACAGCACGCGATTCCCCAGATGTTTACCTATTTGGATACCAACGAAAAGAAATTAAGGATATGTAACGAACTGAAACAACTGCTTAAAGGAGTCATATAGGTCTTCCAATCATTTTCTAATTTCCTATGTATTTCCAGGTACATGACAGACGGTATGTTACTCAGAGAGTGTCTGGTGGATTTGGATCTGAACAATTATTCTGTTCGCGTACGGGAGGCTGTGTCGTGACGTCATTTTTAGATCGATTTATCTCAGGATCTAGAAGTCGTAGAAGAAAAAGGAAAAATTCCCTAGTTCCTCATTTTCTCTGTTCTTTCACTTTAAAACCTCGTGACCCAGTTCAGTCCATAATGGTAATAATACCAGATATTGATTTTAAGGAGACAGCTGGGTTCTTGATGGTTCTGATCCCTGGAATTGCTCTTCATTCCAAGATTTTCTAATCCTCAGTTCTAGTATTGGTACAATGCATTTCGAGTAGAACGTAGAACATACAAAACAACACACAACTTGCAAGAATTGGTCAACCTGAGTTCACAAATCCAAGATTCAGAAATGTCTAGAACCCAGCTAGATTAGGAGTATGGATGGCATACTGGTTAAATTCTAAAATATGTCTAGAAAACAAAAAACCTATGTATTTGTATTCTAGGGTAGGTATAAAAATATATTTGTATTCTAGGGAGAAAGATACCAAGCTTTAGTTACAGTTTACCATTGTAATTTTGCAGTACAACACAATTGTTTGATGTGCCTACCTAACTAGTGTGTCTAAAACTTGGCTTTTTTTTGCTTTTAGCTGAATTCATAAGTTAAATTCTAAAATATGTCTAGAAAACAAAAGAACCTATGTATTTGTATTCTAGGGTATACAAATATATTTGTATTCTAGGGAAAAAGATACCAAGCTTTAGTTACAGTTTACCATTGTAGTTTTGCACTTTTGCAGTACAACACAATTGTTTGATGTGCCTACCTAACTAGTGTGTCTAAAACTTGGCTTTTTTTTGCTTTTAGCTGAATTCATAATTGATTTGGCAGATAAGAGTGACAATGTGGAATCTTTCAAAAAGGCATTGGAAGAGAATGGAGCTGAATTTTCAGTAAGTAGTTTTTAGCTACATATTTATTTACACAAGTAGGGTAAAAGAAAACTCACAAAGCAGATACCATGCCATGAAGTAGCTATGTTCTTATTTTAGCCCATCCTTCCTTTATTATTACGAAGGAAAGTAAAAAAAGGGTATAAGGGACAGGCTATTGTATTTGCTTTGGTGTCGTATGTCTGTCGGTTGGTCTGTCTGTCCCCATAGAAGGACTTAATCAAACCTGGTTGACCTATATATCAAATTAAAGGTCTTTTTACCAGGAACACGAAAGTGCATATATTATGTAGTAATAGGGAGTGCAAAGCGTGACCCTATGCTCAACAAAGCAAAGCCCCGGGAGCGCTCAGCGCAACCATAAACAAGGGAGTGTGAAGTGCGACTGCATGCACAACTGTGCGAAGCCCTGGTAGCGTGCAGCATGACTATATAAGGGAGCGCAAAGCGCAATCCAATGCTGAAACCCATGAAGCCCCAGGAGCGCGCAGCGCGACCATATGCTCCATTTTTCTCCTTTTTTCTATAAACTATGGGCTAAAAAATTCCCGGAGGGACGGGCCCAGCTTGTTTACATTGAGCCATTCCTCTCTCCTTACACAACAACCACATTGGAATTATTTTCAGGACTCCTTCATGACCAACTTGCACAGGATTATACTTCACATGAAACCCAAACCAAACAGACCAGCACCGACTAAAAGTGATCTGCTCAGTGCAAAGTTCCCTGGTCTGGCACTTCCCAATGAAATCCCTCAAAAACTAAACCTGGATGAGGGCAAGAAAAGCAAGAAGAGCAAAAAGCCAAAGGAAGAAAGCAGCATGGATGTAGTGGATGATGCCATGGCAGCATTGGAAGCCCTTGCCCCATCAGCTTCTACGTGAGTTTAATAAAATAACATAGAGAACACATAACCTTGAAATACCTAGACATATACCTTGAAACAGAGCACTTGCTGTGAGGTGAATGAAGAATATGAAGATGCAGGTAATCAATTAATCATGTAAAATCAGCAAACGGAATTATGTATAAAAATATAGGGTACCTACCTACCTACCTATTCAGATTTTTTTTTTTTTTTTTTTTTTTTTTTTTTTTGGCTTCCCTCTCAATCAACTCCGGATTATTTTCGCATTCCGCAAACCAATCGAATTTCTCTGCTTTGGCAGGCTCGGATTTCTTCTCTGCTTTTTTCACCTCACGTTTCTCTTTTGGAGAGAGCGAATGTTTCTTGGTTTCTTTCTTGGCACCCACATTTTCCTTGGCTTTCTTTAGTTTATCCTGTAGGTAGGATTCAGCATGACCATCTTTTCCTCGTGTGGATTCGATGGTTTTAAAAGCTTTAGGACTGTCTTCATGGGACCGGTTGGCAACACGGTTCAGAAACCGAGGAGGTGTATTGGCATTATGAGATTGCCGTGGTCTACCGGAAAATCGGTCAGGTTTCCTATCATAGTCCAAATTATCATATTCTTTGAAATTGGTGTTGAATTTGTTGTTTGTGGTCGATTTGTTTGCCTCAAAATTGGTTCGTGGTTTGAAATCTGAAAGAAAAAATGATGAATAATTAATTTTATTACAAGAGATTAAGATAACGAAGCTCGTCTGTTTAAGATAAAATCTGTCCCCGGGGAAAAAGTTCAAACGGTCGTGACGTCTTTGAAAGTAATGTGCAGAAACGCATGCGCACGAACATTAAACTAGTGTCGCTTGGAAGTTGATGTGACGTCAGCGCGTACGGGAAGCTATGTCGTGACGTCATTTTTAGATGGATTTATCTCAGGATCTAGAAGTCGTAGAAGAAAAAGGAAAAATTCCCTAGTTCCTCATTTTCTCTGTTCTTTCACTTTAAAACCTCGATCAAAGTCTCTTTCATCATCAGCAAGGAAACTTCTGGGATCTGGTGGGGGTCCATCTGTTACACCATTAGCAAGGCGGGGACTTTTGAATTCCTCTCGTTTAGGGCCAAGTCTGCTCTGAACGGAGGACTTCTCATTCTGAAATCAATTTACATTAAATGAAGCATTTGAAATATGTTTGAAGAGTTAGGAATAGTGAGTATTTTCTCTCCAGTGTCTTGCACTGAGTGGAAAAAAAAAACATTCAAAAATAATTTGATAGGTAATAAGTAAAGACAAAATAGACCGTGAAAATGGACAAGTACAAACAATAACTTGAGTGTAGCCCCCTTAAACCTACTTATTTGTTAAATAAAAACTTACTCTTGGTGTGTTATTTCTTGGGGGGGTTGGATAGGATGGGGCTGTCTCTCTAGGCCACTTCCTCTCCAGTGTCTTGCACTGAGTGGAAAAAAAAAAACATTCAAAAATAATTTGATAGGTAATAAAGACACAATGGACCACGAAAATAGACAGGTACAAACAATAACTTGAGTGTAGCCCCCTTAAACTTACCTATTTGTTAAATAAAAAACTTACTCTTGGTGTGTTATTTCTAGGGGGGGTTGGATAGGATGGGGCTGTCTCTCTAGGCCACTTCTCATTGGTTACAACCACTTTGAATCCAGCTCCTTGTTCTTCAGCAAACTTTTTGTCTTCCAAAATTTTTTGTTCCCGTCTCCTGATTTCCTCATTTTGTCTTTTGATACGGGCAATTCTCTCCTCCTCGGTTTCTGGTTTAGATTGTCTCAACATTGTCTTTTAGGAATTTCAGGCTGGAATAAATGAAAATTTCAAGAACTACACCTAACCCTCAAAAATAATGGTGGGTACACTGGGCTAGCAAGTAGCTAGTACCTTACTTGATTTGTACAAGCTTAATATTAATACATCCCTTGGGACAGTTACTCCTAGACCAAAGCCATGGAGTGGGCTGTTTGTGTATGTTAGGTACTTACTTAATACTCTTATAGCTGGAGCTGCACAGTGAAAGGACTTCCACAAGTAGCTAGGTACCTTACTTGAGTTGTACAAGCTTAATCCATCCCTTAGGACAGTTACTCCTAGACCAAAGCCATGGAGTGGGCTGTTTGTGTATGTTAGGTACTTAGGTAATACTCTTATAGCTGGAGCTGCACAGTGAAAGGACTTCAGAGTAAATGACCACTGTACTGTAAGTAGGTACTTCTTTCTAATGTGGAGCAAGTAGCTAGATACCTTACTTGAGTTGTACAAGCTTAATACATCCCTTGAGACAGTTACTCTTAGACCAAAGCCATGGAGTGGGCTGTTTGTGTATGTTAGGTACTTACTTAATACTCTTATAGCTGGAGCTGCACAGTGAAAGGACTTCAGAGTAAATGACCACTGTACTGTAAGTAGGTACTTCTTTCTAATGTGGTGATGTCATGTTCCTGGTGCCTGAACTCTGACTCTTGGATACAGAAGATATAGAGAGTGACTTACCTGTGTCAACAATATGAGTGGTCAGTTCTCAGAACCGGCAGGTAAACGGGTTGTCTGCTACTGTCCAAAGGTCACCATTACCATCCCTGGATCTAACAGGTACATGTGAGATATTTTCTATCTCGGGAGGGTAGAAAGAAAAGTATTTCAAGAGGAAATCAATTCACCGTAGGTGGTTGTGTCTTTTTCTTTTCCCGTTTTTTTTTTTTTTTGTTTTCGAATTTTTTTTGGAAACTCTTAAAAAATAAGAAAACTTCAGTTGAAAGTTCAACTTTATTCACTTACCATTGTTGGCTTCATAGTACTGCTGTGTTGAGACCATATTAACACCCGCATCCTTAGCAGTGTGCTTTGATCATTTACCTATCTATATCAGACCACAAGCATCTAATGTAGAAGTTGTTGTTTCATTGGTACAAAATAAAAATGGCAGTGAAACTCTTAAAAAACAAGAAAACTTGAGTTGAAAGTTCAACTTTATTCACTTACCATTGTTGGCTTCATAGTACTGCTGTGTTGAGACCATATTAACACCCGCATCCTTAGCAGAGTTATACTGAACATTGGCCTGAGCTTCATACACTGCCTGTGATCCCACGTAGTACATCCCGTCTTGTTGTGATTCATATTGGTTGACACTAGGGGCGCTTGTGTAAGGTACAGTCTGTACATAGGTTAAGTTGGAATTGTCATGATAGGTCACAGAGTTGTTTTGAATCTGAGAGGTCACATAGGGTGATTGTGTCTGAGAGGCCACATAGGGTGACTGGGTCTGAGAGGTCACATAGGGTGACTGGGTCTGAGAGGTCACATAGGGTGACTGGGTCTGAGAGGTGACATAGGGAGACTGGGTCTGAGAGGTCACATAGGGAGACTGGGTCTGAGAGGTCACATAGGGTGACTGGGTCTGAGAGGTCACATAGGGTGGCTGGGTCTGAGAGGTCACATAGGGTAGCTGAGTCTGAGAGGTCACATAGGGTGACTGGGTCTGAGAGGTCACATAGGTTGACTGGGTCTGAGAGGTCACATAGGGTGACTGGGTCTGAGAGGTCACATAGGGTGACTGGGTCTGAGAGGTCACATAGGGAGACTGGGTCTGAGAGGTCACATAGGGAGACTGGGTCTGAGAGGTCACATAGGGTGGCTGAGTCTGAGAGGTCACATAGGTTGACTGGGTCTGAGAGGTCACATAGGGTGTCTGAGTCTGAGAAGTCACATAGGGTGACTGGGTCTGAGAGGTCACATAGGTTGACTGGGTCTGAGAGGTCACATAGGGTGATTGTGTCTGAGAGGTCACATAGGGTGGCTGGGTCTGAGAGGTCACATAGGGTGGCTGGGTCTGAGAGGTCACATAGGGAGACTGGGTCTGAGAGGTCACATAGGGAGACTGGGTCTGAGAGGTCACATAGGGTGACTGGGTTTGAGAGGTCACATAGGGTGACTGGGTTTGAGAACTCACAAAGGGTGAATTTGTCTGAGAAGTCACATAGGTGGGTGCAGCATATATTTCACAGTCTTGGGTTGCATAATGTTGCATCGTAGGAGCAATTTCTTGATTTTCTTGCTTGTTTTTTGCCTCTCTTTATGCTTTTTTCTTTTTTTTTAATGCTTCTTTTATTTTTCAATGATTGTGGCTAGCTTCACATACTTAAAATTGCGTTCTATCCCATATTTATCCCATAGTTTTATACCATATTAACAAATATTCCCTCGTAGAATATCCCTGAAGACAGAATGGCGGTTTTGTTTTAGCATTTTTATTTTATTTTTGGCCATTTTAAAAAGTAAAATGAATTTTTTAGGATTTTTCTAAATTTTCTTGCTTGTTTTTTGCCTCTCTTTATGCTTTTTTCTTTTTTTTAATGCTTCTTTTATTTTTCAATAATTGTGGCTAGCTTCACATACTTAAAATTGCGTTCTAAATTTATCCCACATTAACAAATATTCCCTCGTAGAATATCCCTATTATCCCTGAAGACAGAATGGCGATTTTGTTTTAGCATTTTTCTTTTATTTTTGGCCATTTTAAAAAGTAAAATGAACTTTTTAGGATTAAAATTTCATTAAAAATGTTCAATTAATTTTTGTGGTCCATCTTCATACGCTGCCTGTGATCCCACGTAGTACATCCCGTCTTGTTGTGATTCATATTGGTTGACACTAGGGGCGCTCGTGTAAGGTACAGTCTGTACATAGGTTAAGTTGGAATTGTCATGGTAGGTCACAGAGTTGTTTTGAATCTGAGAGGTCACATAGGTTGACTGGGTCTGAGAGGTCACATAGGGTGACTGGGTCTGAGAGGTCACATAGGGTGGCTGGGTCTGAGAGGTCACATAGGGTGGCTGAGTCTGAGAGGTCACATAGGGTGACTGGGTCTGAGAGGTCACATAGGGTGGCTGGGTCTGAGAGGTCACATAGGGTGGCTGGGTTTGAGAGGTCACATAGGGTGTCTGAGTCTGAGAGGTCACATAGGGTGACTGGGTCTGAGAGGTCACATAGGTTGACTGGGTCTGAGAGGTCACATAGGGAGATTGGGTCTGAGAGGTCACATAGGGAGACTGGGTCTGAGAGGTCACATAGGGTGACTGGGTTTGAGAACTCACGAAGGGTGAAGTTGTCTGAGAAGTCACATAGGTGGGTGCAGCATATATTTCACAGTCTTGGGTTGCATAATGTTGCATCGTAGGAGCAACTTCTTTCATTTTGTCTGAGAAGTCACATAGGTGGGTGCAGCATATATTTCACAGTCTTGGGTTGCATAATGTTGTATCGTAGGAGCAACTTCTTTCATCAAGGCTTCCTGCTGGGCATTGAAATGTTCAATATCTTTGTTAGTGAAGTGAGGAATGGCAGGTGTCTGTGCTGCTATTGTCTTGGGTGGGATTGTTAGGGAGGGAGGGGGTACAGAGAGATCAGGAAGTGCAGGGATATTGTTCTCAGTAGAATATTGTCCAATAGTTTCAGGGGTGTAGCTATGGGTCTCCCTAGGGTGTGAGGCATGTTCAGTGTACGAGGTATTGGGTTCTACAGGTACAGAAGTGATGGCTCTTCGCTTCTCCACTGCAGCTGGTTGCCGGTGATAGTTGTGTGAAGTCACTTGCTGGTACATGGGCTGCTGACTTGAGGGATTTTCAGTCAACACCTGGGCATTGTTGTAGACATGTTGTGCTGCTTTATTTTCTGAGGGGAAGTTATAGTTGCCGGCGACAGTTTGCTGATCCATCATTGTTTGTCTACGAATATGCTGATTTCTGTATGTGTTTGAATCAGGCACTTGGTTATGTGAATGCTGATGTAAATATGAGTCTGAAAGATTAGTCACCTTGTTTTGGTTACGAGAATGATGACTTGTAGTGAATGTTGAGTCAGCGTCAGTAGGTACCTGTTCATTGCCATATGGATTTACATTTGCTCCTTGGCTCTGTGTATATTCATTACCGAATAGATTTGAATTAGTCACTGGGTACTGTGCTTGCTGATTAGTATGATGCATTGCTTCAGCAGTCTGGTTCCTTACAGACTGATTGGAATAAATCACTTGGTTTTGTCCTGATGGATTGGTATACTGCATTGCTTCAGCATGTTGATTTCTTGCTGCCTGATTAACATACTGCACTGCTCCAGTTTCTTGGTTGTAGCTCTGCTGATTTTTGTAAGGCTTTGAACTGTTAGTCATTTCAATGTGAGAATGTTGGAGGTAGGGACTTGATTCAGGGATCTGTTGACTCACATAAGTATTTGAATCAGGAGTTTGTTGATTCATGTAGGGATTTGCATTATTCACTGAAGGATGGACTTGATCAGAGTAGATACCTACACCAGCACGTTGGTTGTCCAAGTAGTCATTAATAGTCGGATAGACATTTACGTCAGCATGTTGTTGATAGGGATCATGTCTGTCCTTGTGAATGACAGTGTACTGATTCTGATGTGACAAAGGAGGTGCAGACATTTGCTGAGGTATAACAGCTACAGGTGATTGCTGAGGAATAGCAGCTGTCACAGGTTGATGGGCGATAGAAGCTCTCGGTGGTTGTTGGGACATGGCAGCCGATGGTGCTGGGTAGTTGCTCACATCTTGGTATTCAGGTTGAGGGGGAAAGGATGTATCTACTGAAGGTTGTGGGTAAGACCTAGCTCTAGTCTCTTCAACATAGGTGACATTGGAAGACTTGGGGGATTCAAGGTGGACTTCAGTTATTCTGAAACAATTCCAAATATAATATTGACATTTTCAGATAACTTGCTGCATGTAGTATTTCACAATTGGTATTCTTTCAAAAATAATAGCATTCACAATAAATCTACAGCCACTTTGCTTAGGAAAAGAAAACATTACTACTCACCTTTCCAGAATTTCATCGACTTCACTCATTTTGGGTGGTGTGGGTTCTTTCTGGGCAATATCATTCACTATGGTTCTGCGGATGTTCAATCCTCTGGCAATGGTTAAATTCCCTCTAGCACCAGATGTACCCCTTCTTCTTGTTTCAGTTTGGGTAGGAGTTCTGTCTACTTGTACAGGTGGGGTTCTGAAAGGAGACAAAGGCAATATTGAAATTAAATGTTGTTGTCAAATGTCGGGAACTTGGCCAATAATTCATTCTTCTATGTGCATTCCAATATTTTTTCCACTTTTTTTAAAAGAGGTTTGACAGAGGGAACTGTAACTGCTATGGTCTTATCATCCCGAAATCGAAGAGAGAAGGAAGACAGGATAGGAGAAAGCCAGATGTTCCAAGAATGAACATTATCCCAGCAGGATAAAATCCGCCCCGGGCGGGAATCAAACCCGTGGCCTAGCACTTACAAGGCAGACACACTACCAACTAAGCTAGCTAGGCTGGCTTCACATAGGTTTAATTGAACAGAACAAAAGACCTCAGATTTTTTCCAAGATTTGACCCAAACAAGCAGGATAAAATCCACCCCGGGCGGGAATCAAACCCGTGGCCTAGCACTTAAAAGGCAGACACACCACCAACTAAGCTAGCTAGGCTGGCTTCACATAGGTTTAATTGAACAGAACAAAAGACCTCAGATTTTTTCCAAGATTTGACCCAAACATACAATAAAAAGAAAACTGATAGGTATTTAACCTATGTAAAATTATGTAAAAAAAAAGACTTATTTTTTCTACAACTTACAATTCCACATGGGTTTGAGGTTCATCATATTTGTCTTGGTCCCACTCTCTCTTCCAATTTCTACCATCAGCTGCCTTGGACCTTTGAATTCTTTCATCATCAATGTTCTTCCGATCATCTCTCCACTGTCTTTCTCCCATGTCCAATCTTCTACTGAGGCCCCCACCTCTGTTTCTGTCATTTCTTCTTCCTCGGAAATCATTGTGCTGCTTTTCCTACAAGTCAGATCAGAAAGTATTATATGTTCTCTGTATATTACTCTGGTGGTGCCCATCATGTTTAGATCCATACTTGCTGTGACCATCTGCTATCGGATAATGCACATAAGTTACACTCTGTAGATTCTCAGGCACAGGAATATCCTTATGTACGTAAGTAACACTCTGTAGATTTTCAGGCACAGGAATATCTTTGTGTACATATGTGACGGTTTGACCATTTTCTATGTCTGCTGGGTTATTCTCATGGAAGGAGCTAGGTAACTGGATGACCTCTATGGATTTGCTAGTTTCAACTTCTTGGTTCTCTAGCAAGTATTCCTTCAAGCTCTCTTGGTTCTCTTGAATGGCTGCCTTGAGGAAGCTGAAATTCTTCGACTTGCCCGGCTTTTTGGCTACGGGAGCTATTTCTGTGAAGAAAATGGGAACACAGATATGGTAACTGATGAAACATGTATTTATGGCTAGGACCACAGTTCAAAATTACGACATAGTATTTAAGGGTCAGTAAAAATTCGATATACCTACACAAAGGTTACAATTTACTTAAGTTTACCCTTTGAGGCTTAGGTGTAGGGGCAAACACTTTGAGGCTTAGGTGAGCTTATACGAATCTACTTAAGTCTATGAAGAGATTGTGGCTACCAGGACAAATCATACAAAAAAGTTCAGTTTGATTTTTTTTTTTTTTTAGGCAAAGGTTTAATTTACCTGTATGGGTAACTTGTGCAGTTTCTCCAAAGGTGTTAGCAGAAGGTCCCTGGTTGTGAGTATGGCTTTGTTCCGCATTAAACTTTTCCTGTCTTATTCTCTGCAGTCTATTCTGAACACTACCTGACATCACAGGAGCATTGGACTGAGGTTGACTTGGTTCCGAGGAGTAGAACATCTGGTTTTGATTTGAAGCTGGCTTGTGTTGGTTTTCTGAAAATGCAGTGATCACAAAGAGGTTGGTTTCAAAAAGGAATTTAATTTTTTTTTTTTTATTTAAGTATTTATTTTTTTTTTTTTAAGTTTGTAGCAAATGTGGATTCATACAAGAGATCCTTCATAGTAAAGTTCATTTTTTTTTTTTAGGTACCTACCTAGGTACTGTAAAACAGGGTGACTTGGCCCACTTTTGAGCAAAACAAAGTGATTTACTTATTTATTTGACAGATTCTCATACACTTACATTGCTAAATGGACCAGGACCTTCATCAAAGTCCCTTTCATCATCAGCAAGGAAACTTCTGGGATCTGGTGGGGGTCCATCTGTTACACCATTAGCAAGGCGGGGACTTTTGAATTCCTCTCGTTTAGGGCCAAGTCTGCTCTGAACGGAGGACTTCTCATTCTGAAATCAATTTACATTAAATGAAGCATTTGAAATATGATGTTTGAAGAGTTAGGAATAATGAGTATTTTCTCTCCAGTGTCTTGCACTGAGTGGAAAAAAAACATTCAAAAATAATTTGATAGGTAATAAAGACACAATGGACCATGAAAATAGACAAGTACAAACAATAACTTGAGTGTAGCCCCCATAAACCTACCTATTTGTTAAATAAAAACTTACTCTTGGTGTGTTATTTCTAGGGGGGGTTGGATAGGATGGGGCTGTCTCTCTAGGCCACTTCTCATTGGTTACAACCACCAGTCTAAGTGGGGTCGGAAAAACAGCATGCGATTCCCCAGATGTTTACCTATTTGGATACCAACGAAATGAAATTAAGGATATGTAACGAACTGAAGCAAGTGCTCAAAGGAGTCATAGGTCTTCCAATCATTTCCTAATTTCCTATGTATTTACAGGTACATGACAGACGGTATGTTACTCAGAGAGTGTCTGGTGGATTTGGATCTGAACAATTATTCTGTTATTATGTTGGATGAGGCTCATGAAAGAACCATCCACACTGACGTACTTTTCGGTAAGTAAGGAAAATCCAGCTTTTCACCTTTTTTACGTAAGATTTATTCCTAAAGACCTAATAGCCAAGTTTCTGAAATAGACCAGTTGATCTTACTATTCTTACTTAGGTGAGGTTTCAAAGTTAAAGACCAGAAAAAATGAGGAACTAGAGAACTTTCGACCTTTTACAGTTACTTTTTCGGAGTTTTGACCTCAGATTTGGATGTTTCACAAATGTTTACATAGAAATCCACCTTTTATTCAATTCACTCTAAAATACTTCTTCCAAAATTTCAGGTCCGTATTGTGAAAAATCCTGACGGGTCTCTAGCGCAGGCTGCCATGATGCAGAGTGCTCTAGCCAAGGAGAGGAGAGAGCAGAAAATGTTAGCGAGAGAGCAAGAAATAGACTCGATTCCCAGCCAGGGGCTTAATAAGAACTGGATTGATCCTCTACCAGAAAATAGTAAGTCTGTGAGAAAGAGTAGGGGGGGAGTTTGTATCGATAGCCCGAGGGCACGGTTAGCCTAGTGGTAACGCGCTTGCTTGCCATGCAGAAGGCCCCGGGTTCGAATCCCACCATCGACAAAAAATTTGTACTCTTTTATTGATTGGAAATGTTTCAATGGGTTACTTTCTGGTGTTCTCGTGTTGACCCAGCACCGAAATGGGAAGTATTGTGTCTCTTGTTGCCCATCTGATGAGGGACATTTTACGGGATGGGTACAATGCGTCCAATGTAGCAGTTGTTTCATTGCTACGAAATAAAAAGGTTGGAAACACTCATCTTTTTTTTTTTTTTTTTAATCGACAAAAATTTATACTCGTTTTTCAATTGCAAATATTTCAACGGGTTACTTTCTGGTATTCTCGTGTTGACCCAGCACCTAAATGGGAATTATTGTGTCTTTTATCGCCCATCTGATGAAGGACATAGTATGGTATGGGGCTTACGTATTCTTGAGAGTTCATTGCAACGGTCAATACATTAATTAGACTTACTTTATCATGGACACTCGTTGCTATCTTGAAAGCCCAGAAGAGGTTAGGTAGTAGAACAGCCGCGCGGTAGACGCGGAGCCGCGGAAGTATGGGACCCCCTACTGGCGGGCATTTACAAGAGGAAAACAGCTGAGAGAAACACAACAATAACAACAACAACAACACCAGCATCATCGAGTCTGTGAGAAAGAGTGGGGGGAATTTGTATCGATAGCTCGAGGGCACGGTTAGCCTAGTGGTAACGCGCTTGCTTGCCATGCAGAAGGCCCCGGGTTCGAATCCCACCATCGACAAAAATTTATACTAGACAGAGAAGGAGAAGGTCGCCTAGTAATGAGAAGGAGAGATCGAGGAAGAGGAGGAGAAGTCCGAGTGAGGAGAGAAAACCAATTCAACGTCGTGGAAGCATGTCTCCTCCTGAAGATAATGAGTAAGTTTCAATTGATTTTTTTTCTTGCTTCTAAACTTACCTTAATACTAAATTCAAACAAATACCTACCTACCTACCTAAAAAAAAAAAAAAAAAAAAATCTTTTCTAAACAATTCGTTGTATGTTTTCCCACTATAAATACATCCTCAGGGAGCCCTCTTCGTCCTTGACTTCTTTTGCATTAATTTTGCCTTGAATCATGAATGATTGATTAGAGTAGGTTTGTAGGAACAATAAGATCGTTTAATCAATTGTTTATTCCTTGTTTCAGTCCCCAAGAAGAGCAAGAACCGTGTGTGGGCAAGATCTACTCGGGCAAAGTAGCCAACATAGTTCAGTTTGGTTGTTTCATTCAACTGGATCAGGTGTACCTGTTAGGTCTATGTGATAGTGAGTGGCTCGCCTAAGGAATAATGAGATATTGGAAAAATCATACAAGTGCTGCAGTGAGTACCAAAGTTGTGATGTAATAATACAAAGAAACGGGCTTTATTTATTTAGAGCTATCCTATTAACGCTTATCCTTGATTTTCAGTTTGGCGGCGTTATGCTACATAGTTCACTACACGAAGCGAGTGCTGGAGACTCTGTTCGTTCATCGTTTCTCCCACGCTACCTCACACAACTGAGAACAAAACCTACCTTATTATAATAGCTTCTTTTCCAGTTTTGTATAAATTTATTTTTACATCCCATGTAAATAAATAATTTTTTACACCTCTAGGGCCAGCCACTCACTATCAGGTAGACCTGACAGGCAAACATTTTCAACTGTACTGTACCTGTCAGGTCTACCTGATATTGATAAGCATCGTTTCTCCCACGCCACCATGCCCATCATGAATCTGTTCAAGAACTGTGGCTACTATTGGGGCTTTACAGCGTATGTGGCCTACCATGTCAATCATCCTCTCTTCTCGCCGCCCAACTTTGTGCAGGTGTTCGTGGGCCTTGCCGCTTTTGCCGTAAGTAAACCAACCAATACAGCCCGTTCTCAATTTTTTTTAAGAGGTTTGACAGAGGGAACTGTAACTGTTAAGGTCTTATCATCCCGAAATCGAAGAGAGAAGAAAGACAGGATAGGAGAAACCCAGCCATTCCGAGAATGAACCGTGTCTGAGTATGTGTAAGGATAAAATCCGCCCCGGGCGGGAATCGAAACCACGACCTAGCGCTTAAAAGGCAGACGCTCTACCTTCCAAGCTAACTAGGCTAGCTGATTTGGTTGAGACGTATCAGTTAGGAATATGTTTTAAAGAGGTTTGACAGAGGGAACTGTAACTGCTAAGGTCTTATCATCCCGAAATCGAAGAGAGAAGGAAGACAGGATAGGAGAAACCCAGCCATTCCAAGAATGAACCGTGTCTGAGTACGTGTAAGGATAAAATCCGCCCCCGGCGGGAATCGAACCCACGACCTAGCGCTTAAAAGGCAGACGCTCTACCTTCCAAGCTAACTAGGCTAGCTGATTTGGTTGAGACGTATCAGTTAGGAATATGAGGTCTTCTTAAGGGGAGGGCGTTTAAAAAGCCGTGAACTCAACACCAATTTTATTATTATTTTTTCAAGAGGTTTGACAGAGGGAACTGTAACTGCTATGGTCTTATCTTCCCGAAATCAAAGAGAGGAGGAAGACAGGATAGGAGAAAGCCAGCCGTTCCGAGAACGAACATTATCCCATCAGGATAAAATCCGCCCCAGGCGGGAATCGAACCCGCGGCCTAGCGCTTACAAGGCAGACGCACTACCAACTACACCAATTTTAAACTTACAACTCTCTCCTCACAGTTCTGTCAGCTGGGTAACCTAAGCATTCATCTAGCTCTGAGAGACCTACGCCCCCCTGGTACCAACGTTAGACAGGTTCGAGGCCCGGGAGAGACGGAAAATTTGGCGATTTTTTTTCTTTCTTTTCCCCAGATGGTCAACACGGCAGAGTCAAGCAAATTCTGAAACGATAATATTAAATTGGGACTTTTTTTAAGAGGTTTGATAGAGGGGACTGTACCTGTTAAGGTCTTATCGTCCCGAAATCAAAGAGGGAAGGAAGACAGGATAGGAAGAAGCCAGCGGTTCTGAAAACGAACCTTATCCTGAAGGTGCCATGTACGAAGGGGGTTGTTTAAGTTCAGTGGTTCGTCAGGAACTGGTGGATACTTAGGCACAATCGACGTTGTAAAGTTTCTGACATCTTCAAATGTATGTGGCACTGTGACAGTTCGAATCTTCTCTCAAGGGATTTAACGTTACTGTAAAACTGCTAATGTTTTCAATGGCATTCAACAGCAAACTACCCGCCTCCTCACGCCAACCTCATCCAACTTGAATGGGGCCGGAAAAAGCCAGCAGAGTTATGGATTGCCCAGATGGTCACCCATCTGGATACTAACCACGCGCAAAGTTGCGTTGCTGAACCACATAGATCTATTGGGAATACATAGCTACATTTAGCTGAGCATTTTGAAAATAACTAACACCAGTATCTATTGTTTATAAATGTATATCTGTATTTAAATTGATTTGTAAATAAAATGTCTATTTAAGATTGGTACATTTAGTTATTTTACAAGAAAACTTTCTAAGCATACGATCTTACCAGTCTTAAATTAAAAAAAAAGTTCAACAACCAGACATCTAATAAAATAGAAACAAAAAAGTAATTAAAGTAGCTTTTTCTATGGAGTCTTTTATTTTCAGCAACGTAAGTCATACCTCCATGGAATGCTACCTTGCTTCAAGGTAAGCTAACCAGCGTGTTCCATTGTTGCCAGCAATTAAATTGCAAGAGGAATGTTTAGGAAAAAAGAGAAAAATAAATAAATAAATAAAACAGTTGTTTTTTGCTACGAAATAAAAACGGCGATGAAACACTCATCTTAAAAAGAGAAAATCAAGATATCTAAGATTCTAAAGGAAGAAAATACAAAATACTTTTAAAATATCGAATCTATACCAAGAAGTACCTTCTCTAGATTAAAATAAAAGGTGCACAGAAAACTACAGTGTCCATAGATTTATAGAAGTCAAAATATTTACATCAACTACCTACTTACATACCTACCGAATAAAGTCCTATTTTAAACTTGCTTCAAACTGTATTTAACTTATTTAAATAAGAATTTTAGAGATCTTACAGCTAAGTTAAGTGAATTAAATCAGCAAAATGTTATTGTTAGCTTGATTAATTTCAATTGCTTTTTGTTCGGAAATCGAGTCTTGGAAGTTCTCATTGCTAGTTTGCCAAATAAAGTCTACAGTCATCTCTCCTGTACCAAACTACAAAGATCCCGGGTTTGTCAAACAGAAGGTGTACAACTCCAAGACTGGTATGGATTCCCTGGTAGTCACACCTATTTCACAGGTAATTAGTTGACTTTAGTGTCATTGGACTTTTTATTTTAGTCTTCGTCGACAGGAAAATTTGTTTACCTATTTATTTCATAACTTTGTTTTACAAATGACAATCAGACACTGATCGTTCTATCTCCAGAATCCCAACACCTAGAAAGCTGAAATTTGGTAGGAATATTCCTAATGTGTTCTAGATGTGCAGTAAGAGAGGATTTTTGCCAAAATCTTAACTGATCTCGAGCTACTCGTATGATCAATTTTTCGTGGCGAAGCACGAAGGTTCCCTGCTAGTAAAGTAAGTCTATTTGTAGTTATAATTGCAAACTACAAATAAGGCTCTTAGATCAGCTGTTGGTTAACTTTAAAGTTCACTCCACAACAATGTTATTGGTTTACTCTGCAGGCAACATTGTTGATTAACACGTTTAACACTGATATGACCTTATTTCGTATGTTGATTAACCTTAATATTTATCCAACAGCTGAAAACCGGGCAATCAAATCGACAACAAATTACCATTCGAAAAAACACCCGTGTTTTCAACACATTCATTTCCTCAGACTCTTCAACACTCTTCGTCCCAGCGTTTAGATGACAAACGGAACAATGGCCTTTCGCTGCTTGGGGTAGTCGGGGAACTCCTTCTTGTAGTTCTTGTGTTTGCCGAGCGCCCATACGGTCATCTGGTACATTCCCGCGCTGGCGAATAACAGAGCCGGGAAACAGGACGTCAGGAGTGAAAAGGAAAGCCAAGAGCCAAACTCGTATGTGTAGTTGGGACAGGAGACATAGTCGAAGAGGGAAGTGAAAGGGTTGCTGGTGGCGACGGGGATACGTCTAACGTTGGTACCAGGGGGGCGTAGGTCTCTCAGAGCTAGATGAATGCTTAGGTTACCCAGCTGACAGAACTGTGAGGAGAGAGTTGTAAGTTTAAAATTGGTGTAGTTGGTAGTGCGTCTGCCTTGTAAGCGCTAGGCCGCGGGTTCGATTCCCGCCCGGGGCGGATTTTATCCTGATGGGATAATGTTCGTTCTCGGAACGGCTGGCTTTCTCCTATCCTGTCTTCCTTCTCTCCTCGATTTCGGGACGATAAGACCATAGCAGTTAAAGTTCCCTCTGTCAAACCTCTTAAAAAAAAAAAAAAAAAAAAAAAAAAAAAAAAAAAAAAAAAAAAACAAAAAAAAAGAGTTGGGTTAAGCTTCTATGAATCGAAGTATGCTTAACACTTAACACAATCAAAACTTATTTTTAATTTAATTTCAGATGGCAGAGTTTCCCCTGGAGCCCAACTTGTCGAAAATGTTGATCATGTCCGTACATCTCCAATGTTCTGATGAAGTACTTACCATAGTTTCCATGTTATCAGTACAGAATGTATTCTATAGGTAAGTTAAGTAAATTTAAGAACTAAGAAGTTTACAACTTAAAAACTTCTTTGTAATATAAGACGAGGAGGAGGATTCAGCTCTATGTTTAATGTGCTTGCGAATGAATTGTTATTAGTAAATAAAAAACATATACCTATATCTATAAGAACTTGCAAAGTAGAATAGAATATACCCTGTTTATACTGCCCAAATGAGACTGAAAAGTCCCTTTACTCCTGCATATGTCTGATATGTCAGCCTATTTTGCTAGGAAGGTAGTGCGCCTACCTTGTAAGCGCTAGGTCGTGGGTTCCATTTCCGCCCAGAGATGAGTTTCGTTCTCGGAATGGCTGGCTTTCTCCTATCCTTTCTTCCTTCTCTCTTCGATTTTGGGTCGATAAGACCTCCGTCATTGTTCCCTTTATCAAAGCTCTTCAAACTGACAAAATACCATCAATTTCCCCCATTCGTCATTTACAGACCGAAAGACAAGCAAGCGCTGGCGGACCAGAAGAAAGCCAAGTTCAATCAAATGGAAGGCGATCACATCACTCTACTAGCTGTGTATAACTCTTGGCGTAACAATAAGTTCAGTAATGCTTGGTGCTATGAGAACTTTGTACAGATTAGAACATTGAAACGGGCCCAGGATGTGAGGAAACAACTGCTGGGGATCATGGACAGGTGAGTTAAGCTACGGTGTGTGTGGTTGATATTTGGACAGGTGACTGGGAACAATAAGTTCAGTAACGCTTGGTGCTACGAGAACTTTGTACAGATTAGAACATTGAAACGGGCCCAGGATGTGAGGAAACAACTGCTAGGAATCATGGACAGGTGAGTTAAGCTACGGTGTGTGTGATTGATATTTGGACAGGTGACTGGTAACAATAAGTTCAGTAACGCTTGGTGCTACGAGAACTTTGTACAGATTAGAACATTGAAACGGGCCCAGGATGTGAGGAAACAACTGCTAGGAATCATGGACAGTGGACAGGTGAGTTAAGTTACTTTGTGCGTGATTGATATCTGGATGGGTGACTGTCGACACAGCAAACACTCATGAGTGCTGCACACGTGATAAATTGCCCTCTGCCGTGAAAGCTAGCCGTGATATTGTAGGAAAATATTGGAACGCGCGTAGGAAAACGACAACAAAAGATTTATGCCTGGCAATTACAAAATTAATACTCCTATATTTAAGTACCTACCTAAGATAATAATGAACTTTTTACATTTAAGTTTTATAACTTTTTACAGTTTTTATCTTTTTTTCTTTCTGCTCTGACTAATCACAACTATATCTCTACACTCCTCAGGCACAAGTTGGACGTGGTGTCAGCAGGCAAGAATACAGTGAGAGTACAGAAAGCGGTGTGTTCAGGATTCTTCAGGAATGCGGCCAAGAAGGATCCACAGGAAGGTTACAGGACGCTGGTAGATAGTCAAGTCGTCTATATTCATCCTAGTAGTGCACTCTTCAATAGACAACCAGAATGGTATGTAAAGCATTCACAATTTTGCCTAAATTCTTTGGGGAATGGGCTATTTATTTATTTTTCTCCTAACAATATGTATAGAGAACCTATACAAAGTATTGGCTGTAATGAGGAAATATTATAATCGGTCGAAATTTTCAAAACCGGAAAAATGGGTGGAAATATCTGTTTTAGGGTCCCCTGAGTCCAAAAGATGAGGAAATATTATAATCGGTCGAAATTTTCAAAACCGGAAAAATGGGTGGAAATATCTGTTTTAGGGTCCCCTGAGTCCAAAAGTGTTTTTTGTTTCATGCAACACTCAGTCATATCTCTCTTTTACGCCCCGCTTTTCGCTGGGATATCAACTTTGCTTAACTTTAGTAAATCGTCCGGAATGGTGCATTCATAAAATTTCATTCCTCGGGTACAATCAAACCCGCGCCCTCCTGTTTACCAAGCGAGCAACTTGACCGCTACGCCACAAAGGTTGGTCAATCCTTAGCTCTATTTGTTAACCATCTACCGATTGTCTCTTCCCACAGGGTTATCTATCACGAGTTAGTGCAGACAACCAAAGAGTACATGCGAGAAGTGACTAGCATAGACCCGAAGTGGTTGGTAGAGTTTGCCCCTGCGTTCTTCAAATTCTCAGACCCCACCAAGCTGAGCAAATTCAAGAAGAACCAGAGACTCGAACCCCTGTACATTTTTTCATCAAAAGTAATAACTTGCAATGTTTCAGCTAAAGAGGCTCATTAAATTCACAATCAGAAACTGATCACCTTGGAAGCGCTAGGTTGTGGATTCGTTTCCCGCTCAAGGCAGATATTTTCCTAAAGACCTAATGGCCAAGTCCCTAAAATTTGAAGACAAAGGACTAACCGAATCTCATTCCCCCCAGGTCTTCTCAAGCAAGCGGTCAAGAAGCGGCCCGAAATCAAACTCATCGTCACCTCAGCCACGCTAGACGCAGTCAAGTTCTCCTCGTATTTCTTCGAAGCCCCAATCTTCACCATACCAGGCCGTACGTTCCCCGTGGAGGTTCTGTATACCAAGGAGCCCGAGACTGATTATCTGGACGCCTCACTTATCACGGTCATGCAGATACATTTACGCGAACCCCCGGGTGATGTGCTGCTCTTCTTGACTGGTAAGTTGGTGGGAAAACCCCTAAGCAACCTCCGTGGCTGAGTGGGTATCACACTAGGCTAGCACGCCGGAGGTCCCGGGTTTGATTCCCGGCGGGGTCGAAGTTTTTTCGGCTCTGTGCTTGGAATTCTTTTCGGCTCTGTGAGTAGCTTGAAATATGGAAATTGATTGCAAGCGCTGCTTTAACACAAATCATTTGAGACTTGATTTGAACTTCAGGTAAGGATTAAGTCCGCCCCGGACGGGAATTGAACCCGCAATAGTCCACGTATGACGCTATTTTTGGATACAAGCATTGGCTTGAATAAAAGTCGTTGACGACTTTTAATTCAACACGCTATGATTTTTACTTTCCTTATCCTATATTTCTAGGAAAGTAATACAATTGACTGTTTTTTTTTTTCTTCTTCTTAACGAGGAGGTTTGATATAGAACTGTAACTGCTAAGGTTTTATAGTCCGGAAAGCGAAAAGAGCAAGAAGGTAGACCTGACAGTTACGGCTGAAAAGGTCCGTCTGTCAGGTCTACCTGATGAGCACACACACTATCAGGTAGACCTGAGAGGCGGACCTGATCAGGTGTACTTATCCTATATTTCTAGGAAAGTAATAGAATTGACTGGTTTTTTTTCTTCTTCTTAAGGAGGAGGTTTGATATAGAACTGTAACTGCTACGGTTTTATAGTCCGGAAATCGAAAAGAGCAGGAAGGTAGACCTGACAGGTACGGCTGAAAAGGTCCGTCTGTCAGGTCTACCTGATGAGCACACACACACTATCAGGTAGACCTGAGAGGCGGACCTGATCAGGTGTACCTGTCAGGTCTATGTGATAGTGAGTGGGTCGCCTAAGGAATAATGAGATATCGGAAAAATCATAAAAGTGCTGCAGTGAGTACCAAAGTTGTGATATAATAATACAAAGAAACGGGCTTTATTTATTTAGAGCTATCCTATTAACGCTTATCCTTGGTTTTCAGTTTGGCGGCGTTATGCTACATAGTTCACTACACGAAGCGAGTGCTGGAGACTCTGTTGGCCCGGGAGAGACGGAAAATTTGGCGATTTTTTCTTTCTTTCCCCCAGATGGTCAACACAGCAGAGTCAAGCAAATTCTGAAACGAGAATATTAAATTGGGACCTTTTCTTTAAATAGGTTTGATAGAGGGAACTGTACCTGTTAAGGTCCTATCGTACCGAAATCAGCCCGGGAGAGACGGAAAATTTGGCGATTTCTTCTTTCTTTTCCCCAGATGGTCAACACGGCAGAGTCAAGCAAATTATGAAACGAGAATATTAAATTGGGACCTTTTCTTTAAATAGGTTTGATAGAGGGAACTGTACCTGTTAAGGTCCTATCGTACCGAAATCGAAGAGAGAAAAGGGAGACAGGATAGGAGAAAGCTAGCCGTTCCGAGAATGAACCTTATCCGTTCAGGATGGTCACCCTTAGAGGTACCATGTACGAAGGGGGTTGTTTAACTTCAGTGGTTTGTCAGGAACTGATAGATACTTAGACACATTCGACATTGTAAAGCTTCTGACTACTTCAAATGGATGTGGACAGTTCGAATCTTCTCTCACTGTGATAGTTCGAATCTTCTCTCACTGTGATAGTTCGAATCTTCTCTCAAAGGATTTAACGTCACTGTAAAACTGCTAATGTTTTCAATGACATTCAGCAACAAACCACCCGCCTCCTCACGCCAACCTCATCCAACTTGAATGGGGCCGGAAAAAGCCAGCAGAGTTATGGATTGCCCAGATGGTCACCCATCTGGTTACTAACCACGCGCAAAGTTGCGTTGCTGAACCACATAGATCTATTGGGAATACATTTACTAACCACGCGCAACGTTGCGTTGCTGAACCACATAGATCTATTGGGAATACATAGCTACATTTAGCTGAGCAAATTGAAAATAACTAACACCAGTATCTATTGTTTATAAATGTATATCTGTATTTAAATTGATTTGTAAATAAAATGTCTATGTAAGATTGAATAAATAAATCCCGTTTCTTTGTATTATTATATCACAACTTTGGTACTCACTGCAGCACTTGTACTCACTGCAGCACTTGTATGATTTTTCCAATATCTCATTATTCTTTAGGCGAGCCACTCATCACATAGACCTAACAGGTACACCTGATCAGGTCCGCCTATCAGGTCTACCTGATAGTGTGTGTGCTCATCAGGTAGACCTGACAGAGGGACCTTTTCAGCCGTACCTGTCAGGTCTACCTTCCTGCTCTTTTCGATTTCCGGACTATAAAACCTTAGCAGTTACAGTTCTATATCAAACCTCCTCCTCAAGAAGAAGAAAAAAAACAGTCAATTCTATTACTTTCCTAGAAATATAGGATATGGAAAGTAAAAATCATAGCGTGTGTAACAGACTTTAACCAAGCTACTTACTGGGCAACATAGGAGTACGGCTTACTGGCGGCCTCAGAGCCATAGAAAATCCAGGGCCGATAATAGAAGATCAGATACACAAACAGGGGCCCGGCATATTCAGCCATGAACACTGTAGACCAGCCAATCTGTGGCCCGAGATCTTTGATGAAAACCATGTCCCCATTCTTCAGTCCTGAAAAAGACAACGTAATTTGCATATTTGTTAGTATTTTACATTTACATAGATAGGTATTTGAAAAAATTGCAGAATTGTCAATTTTCGCATTTGTAAACAACATAGGTAATTTCTTATTACTTATTGCTGAAGGGGGGGGGAACCTATGCCTAGGTACCTACCAAATAAAAGGTAGAAGGATATACATTGCTTTATTGAAATTACTGACAAATGAGGACTTTTCAGTTCTACCCTACGTACAAATTAATAAATTAAGGAGCGCAGCAGCACTCCGCCCTGCCAAGTCAAAATTTGACCGCGCTAATAAGAAATATTGCGTTTATATTATACTTCAAAGTCAGGGGTAATAGCACGTTGAATAGACCAGTTCCCAATGAATCACTTAAGTTAAGCAATGTTTCACGTGGTTGGTATCCGGATGGGTGACTATCTGGGCAATCTCGTACTGCTGGCTTTTCCCGGTCCCACTCAAGCTGGGTGACGTTAATATAAGGTACCCTGCCCAGCCTGAGTGGTGCCAGGAAAAGGCGAGGTAGGTATAGGGGTTTAACTTTTCTTTTAACAACTTAGGTCTTCACGTGACGGGGGTTTTACCCACCATTCGGCGACAAGCTACCAACATCCTCAATCTAACCTCACCCAGCCTGAGTGGAGCCGGGAATCCAGCAGCACGCGGATTACCCAGATGGTCACCATCCAGGCACTAACCACACACAACGTTGCTTAACTTCAGCGATCCGTGGGGAACTGGTGCATTCAACGCGCTATCGCCGCTGGCCGGGAAAAAGCGAACTATGTAGTTTAATAATTTCATTATACATTAGTTAAGGTACCTAATGATTTGACGTCGTCGGAGTCTTTGAGAATTTTGCCTTTGATTTCCAACCGGACGGCCTGTCTGTCTGGGTAAAGCTGAGATTTGGCTTCTGAAACGCGCCCAGGATGTGAGGAAACAACTGCTGGGGATCATGGACAGGTGAGTTAAGTTACGTTGTACGTGATTGATATCTGAACGGGTGACCCGTGTACAGACGGGGTCGGCGTTTTTCGTCCGCCTCTCAATCAGCCCTGACTAGGTTGATTGCTTTGGGCTGACATTTGGTTTTAGCTACAAATTTTACGAGTGGATGACCTTCGCACTCAACCTTGGCTATTTCTTTAGCAAGGGAAATTCAGGCTGGTATACTTCCTGTTCAAAGTCCCCCAGCCAGACTAAGCTAGTCTACACCCTGTTTAACGTCCTCCAGCCAGACAATTACAAAATTAATACTCCTATATTTATCTACATATCTAAGATAATGAACTTTTTACATATAAGTTTATAACATTATACTTTTAATCTTTTTTCTTTTCTAACTAACCACAAACATTTCTCCACTTCTCAGGCACAAGTTGGACGTGGTGTCAGCAGGCAAGAACACAGTGAGAGTACAGAAAGCGGTGTGTTCAGGATTCTTCAGGAATGCGGCCAAGAAGGATCCACAGGAAGGTTACAGGACGCTGGTAGATAGTCAAGTCGTCTATATTCATCCTAGTAGTGCACTCTTCAATAGACAACCAGAATGGTATGTAATTCATTCACAATTTTGCCTAAATTCCTTGGGGAAAAGGCTATTTATTTTTCTCCTAACAATATGTATAGAGATAGAGAACCTATACAAAGTAATGGCTGTAATGAGGAAATGTTATAATCGGTCGAAATTTCCAAAACCGGAAATGGGTGGAAATATCTGTTTTAGGGTCCCCTGAGTCCCAAAAGTGTTTTTTGTTTCATGCAACACTCAGTCATATCTCGCTTTTACGCCCCGCTTTTCGCTGGGATATCAACTTTGCTTAACTTTAGTAAATCATCCGGAATGGTGCATTCATAAAATTCCATTCCTTGGGTACAATCAAACCCGCGCCCTCCTGTTTACCAAGCGAGCAACTTGACCGCTACCCCACAAAGGTCGGTCATTCCTTAGCTCTATTTGTTAACCATCTACCAATTGTCTCTTCCCACAGGGTTATCTATCACGAGCTAGTGCAAACAACCAAGGAGTACATGCGAGAAGTGACCAGCATTGATCCCAAGTGGCTGGTAGAGTTTGCCCCTGCGTTCTTCAAATTCTCAGACCCCACCAAGCTGAGCAAATTCAAGAAGAACCAGAGACTCGAACCCCTGTACAACAAATACGAAGAACCCAACGCTTGGAGAATATCAAGAGTGCGGAGGAGACGGAACTAAGGACCACAGGTTCGAGGCCCGGGAGAGACGGAAAATTTGGCGATTTTTTCTTTCTTTCCCCCAGATGGTCAACAC